>NC_090780.1:24467500-24622500 GCF_040054535.1 Antennarius striatus | reverse complement strand
CCCACAACCATGTGACTGAGAAGCAACAGGTCCAACAACTTCCTGTCGGGACCCCCCCCCCCCAGGTCGCTGACAGGACAAACCGGTTCTACTGGGTTCGACCAGGAATTCATCAGACATCCGACCTGCATCCATCCAACATGTAGCCGGCCAATCAGAAACAAGCACAGCAGACAGGATCCATACTTTTTCGGATCAATGCGTTTGAACGGCGTCTCACTTTCAGTTTAACAGTGGATACAGTCATCGCCACGGCAACCGTACGTCGCATCCCAAACCAGAAACGACCAGAAACGGGCGGCGGGCTTCAGCAGAGACACAAAGCTTCAGACGCCGACGCCTCTGAAGCTCAATTAGAGCTCAACAAAGAGTCGTCTGTGAGGCTTTAACCCCCCCCCCCAGAACCCACCCCCCCACAACCCCCACAACACACCCGGCGCTAACGTGGGAGTACCTCACTCAGGTGGACGCCATCTCCGGCTGCTGCGTCCCCATCGATCCTTCAGGCGTCCAGGAAACCAGAAGGAGGAGAAAGAAACACACAGCGTGTGTCAGTCAGATCACACACACACACACACACACACACACACACACACACACACACGCACAGAGAACACGCGTGGACACAGAGGACAGGACCAGCATCTATCCGTCTCCTCCGTCCATTCATCCGTCGTCCTCCTCTCTCGGTCTGCTCACACACACTCTCTCTCTCACACTGATTCTCCATCTGTCACCGCCCCCTCTGCGTCACCCCTCCCACCTCATGAATTATTAATGAGCCTCAGACACACGGCTGTCAGCACGCGGCACACCGTCCCACACACACACACACACACACACACACACACACACACACACACAGCTGCTGTGTGACGGTTATGAATGTGTGACGTCATAGGAAGGCGTCAGAATCAGTCGCCTCATTGGCTACCGACAACATGTTTGTTTACTTCTCTTTGTAAACACAAACAAACAGGTCTTCCTCCTGACACCATCGGGTCAGTTTGATGATTGTTTTGTAAGATTTTCATCGTTTTCCAACTCCTGTGATTTTATTTAATTGATTTTCATCCAAAATTGAAATTTGTTGTTTTTTTTCCTGATTTTGTTGTGATTTCTTTCACTCTGACGACAGGAAGAAGTTTGTGACGGAGAAGGAGAAGAAAGACTTTCATAAAGGATTCTTTAGAAATAAATAAAGGCTCAAAAACACTCATTTTACCACCAGTGTGTTTACAGTGTTTGTTTGTTTGTTTGTTTGTTTATTTATTCCTTGGAAGGAATCTGGGATTCTCTCCTCTTTCTTTAACGCTCTATGAAAGTTTTTTTTTTAACGTTTGCCCTGATAGAGAAGGGTGTGCAGCCGACACACACACACACACACACACACACACACACACACACACACACACACACACACACACACACACACACACACACTGATTGTTGGACTGATCTGATGACACATTTCCTCCACCTTCATGCAAAATGTAAGAGCTGCAGAAGATCGTCCACGCCTGAACACACTCCCACGCAAAACACGCACGGGTCACCGAGAGGTTGGGGTCGATCACGCGTGAACCGTGAGCGTGCGCGCACACACACACACACACACACACACACGTGAACATCTAAAACGCAAGAAACACGCAGAGCTGATCATGCATGCAGTGTAGGAGAAGAACCCCCCCTCAGCTGTGGGTTGTCAGAGGTCTCTCATGGGTGTGTGTGTGTGTGTGTGTGTGTGCGGGGGTATCTGAGTGTCTCAGACCCCCCCCCCACCCCCGAAAAGGTTAAGCAGGCCTGGGGTGACACACAAAGAGAAGTTATCAGTTTTATGTATATGTGTCCTTTGCACTGGTGTTTGTCGGCTTGACCTCCTGACCCCGCCCCCCCCTTGTGTCTCCAGCCACGCCCCCCCCCCCCTTAACAATCAATAACCCCCCCACTCTGAGCCACGAGCTGTGACATGCAAATGCGTCTGGCGTGTCATTAAAACCCCGCCGGACAACAATGGCTGACCTCAAAGCCGTCGCTGCTTCCTGAAGACGCGCCAAGAAACAAAAACCAGGACGGCGAGCCGAGCCCAGATGGACGGCAGGCGCCGGCCCCCGCCAACACCTGCAACGGACACACTGGTGGTGCCCCGCCCCCACGTCATATCTGAACAAACATCCAACAACCCCCTCCTACCTACCTGAGGCTTCTGGTTACCATGGCGTCCATTCATCTCTAGCTCTAGAGACACACATAGAGCGGCGCGGAAAAGGACGAAGACTGTGATGTCACCAGACTCACTGTGATGTCACCGGCCCACCGGGGCTACACACTGACCTCCTCACCAGAGAATTCCTGGTAGAAAGTTTAGATCAGAAAATAAATCTCCTCCTTTGCCAAAAACCACAACAATCGTTTGTGATCGTCTAGTCTGGTCTGGATCGCCCCGGACGGAAACACAGCAGCTGCTGCCGACGGCGAGGACGACTGACGGCGAGGGCCGTCTCTCTGGAGGAAAACAAGGGAGCACACCGGTAATTGAAGAGCCGTTACCATGGTGACAGCGATGCTGAATATCCACCCTTACACAACACAAACAACACACACACACACACTTCACCGTCAGTCAGGTTTAATCTGGGCTCTGAAGGGCGTGGCCTCAGTTTTCACTCTGAATCTTTACGAAATGTTCTGGTTGAAATTAGTTTTCATTTTTAAATTTCTCTTATTTTAAATGTATTTCTGGTATTTTTATTATAATTAATATTGTATGACTTCGGTATTTTAAGAATGCTGAGCAACAGACTTCTTCAGCGCCGGCTAACGAATGCTAATGAATGTTAATAACACAGTAGACTTCATACCTGCTGGTTTTACCCTCCCACTGCTGCTGTTTGCTTCATTTCTGCACACGTTTTTTATTTTAATTCCTTCCAGGATTCACAGGTTTGAGTGGAACTGGTGCGTTATTTGTGTGACTTCATTCCAGACGTATTTAAGGGTTTAAAGATGATGAATCTGAACAATAAATATTAATGAACCCACGTTTTTCTTCCATGCTTCGTAAATGACTGGATAAATTAAATTAATTACATTCGATCAAGTGTGTGTGTGTGTGTGTGTGTGTGTGTGTGTGTGTGTGTGTGTCATGGACGCAAGGCCTTACACACTTCTTCCCAAACTGACAAGTCAAATAAAGATTGTCCCACATTGTACCGATTGTCCACAACTGACCCCCCCCACACCTCCCTGACACCCCCCCACCCCAAACCCTCCCTTAAACACACAAAAACTTCAATCCGTGTCTTTGTCTCCACAAACAGGGGGTGGGTCCGTTCGTCTACAGTTAATGAGTTGACGGGGCCAAGGGGGCCAAGCGGAGGCACGGGTCATTCATTCATTTATTTAGCCCCTTAAGCCTCCTTAACCCCCCCCCATACACACACACACACTCACACACACGCACACAGATTACGCACATCTTAAGGCAGACAGACACTAAGATCACTGCTGACGGGGTGAAAGCACACTTTCTGAAAGTATTACACACACACACACAGACACACAGACACACACACACACACACACACTCGTGGCGTCTGGTGACACAATGGCTCCTGGCAGCAGCTGGTCAGCAGGAGCCACAGGAGCCTCATGCTAACAGGCAACACGTTCTGACGACGCGCCAAGACGACAGAAGAACAAGAGAAGAAGAGCCGAGCGGCCATCTGTGGTGTGGAGGCCCATCAATGACACACACACTCTTACACACACACACACACACACACACACACACACACAGAGCCACGCACCGCTGAACATGTTAACACGGCTGCTGACACACACTAGAGTTCACTATTATCACGAGGAACGTTTAGTGGCTGTGAACCCGTTTCAGATTGGAGGAGGAGGAGTTCTTGTGGTCAGAGTCATGTGGTCACCAGAGATGGTCACCACTACCGCCGTCTTCACCAGTCTGTGCTTCATCATCCGTGATAAACAGTAAACAAACAAACAAACAACAAGAGGGGGAGACGAGCGTTAGACCTGCGTGAACAAAGCGGTGCTCCCCCCGTTGGGGTTGTGGCGAACACCGCTGTGACGTCAGTGTGTGTGACCCGTGTCCACATGTACACACAGAACGGACGGAGTTACAACCGTTTTCTGACATATCACAGCTGAACGTCCAACACGCGTTGGATCGTCTGTTTCTTTACTTATGAGTCATAAAGTTTATATATTTATTTAGTCATTCATTCACGCCAGTTCTGGGTCAGATCGGGACGCGCTGCCCCCTGGTGGAGAATTCTGTGATGGCTGCGCTCGGTTTATAATACATTTGTTTTGATGTTTGGTATGAAGTCTGATTTTATTGCTTTATTGTGGAATTTCCATGGATTCCCGCTGGTATTTATTATATTATATTATATTATGTATTAATATTATATTATATATACTGTATATTATATATTAACCAGACTGAACACTATATTAAAAACACACACCCCTGTGGGTACCGTGCTCTTTATGAAGACATCAGTGTTTGGTGAAAAGGAATTGTATTACACACACACACACACACACACACACACACACACACACACACACACACACACACACACACACACACACCTCCCCCACTTCTGGGAAACACCTGCAGCGATGCTTGTTATTCCGGAGAAGAGAACACATGTGCCAGAACAGTTTGCACATCCCTTAACCGACTAGACTGGAGACTCACTCACACACACACACACACACACACACACATTAGGACCTAATTAACAGGTTGACAGGAGGCAGCCGACAGACACACAAAGACATTTAAAACACAAATGGTTGTGTTAAATTCTCCTTCTGACATTTGAAGTGATAAATTATTCATTGATTATTGATTAGCATCAAAGGAAACATTCAGTGTGTCGTTTTGGGCTGTAAAATAATAAGAGGAACTTTAGCACTGACCTGTAAACGTTATTCTAACACAGCTGTGAGGAAATGCACAGATGAAACAGTGTGTGTGTGTGTGTGTGTGTGTGTGTGTGTGTGTGTGTGTGTGTGTGTGTGTGACCTACATGTGTCAGTACAGTGTGTGGGAGACCCCTGGGCCTGGGCTGTTTTGGGTCATCACATGTGAAATCAAGCAGCAAAGACACACACACACACACACACACACACACACACACACACACACACACACACACACACACACACACACACACACACACATCATACAGAACATCCACCCGGGGATGTGTGTGTGTACCTAATCGAGGTCATTTTTTTTCTCCTAAACAATTTCCAGGAAGTGAATTTCTTTGACACGCCTCTCCGATCATGATCGGTTCAGAGGCTTGAAATGGGCGTGGCTTCTCAGAACCAGTGGAGGAACTGAAACACACGTTTTACAATTCAGAAATTTTAATGTATGGAATTTTTATATTTAAATTTTGGTATTTACTATACTCAGAGGGGGTCAAGGGGGCGTGTCAGGGGGCGTGTCCAGGTGATGTGAGCTTTCATCACGACGATGTTCACGGAAGCGTCACACGGATCATCACGTCTGTCACCACTGACGATCTCACGTCAGCATCGAGCATGCTGAGGGTTCTACACGCAGGGAACATGTGAGGAACATGCAGCCCTGCACACGACAGGCTACACACACACACACACACACACACACAATCTACAATTACATGAAATGTGTGAGCTTTTATGTGACGATTGGTCCATTACAGCTGACCTACATCACTCACACACTGTTAACCACTGTGTGTGTGTGTGTGTGTGTGTGTGTGTGTGTGTGTGTGTGTGTGTGTGTGTGTGTTCCAATGTCCTTGGCTGCTCTCTAATCCCTCCTTGACATTCGGTTGTGCCCCCCCCCCTACCAATGACTTCAGATGACTGCACACACATGAACAGAAGCACACATGTAATTAACATGGAACAGATGACCTTGCATCTTCTTTAGCATGTTTATCAGCGTGTTCTTTAGTGTTCTTCAATCTGTTTATTAGCATGTTCTTTAACGTGTTTATTAGTTTCAATATTTCTTCAGCGTGTTTATTCATGTGTTCTTTAGCGTGTTTATTAGCGTGTTCTTTAGCATGTTAGCGTCTCCTTCAGGTGTGTTGGACGTTAAACGTTTTACTGCTCCTGTCCAAACTGCTGACCTTCAGGGTGACGGCGGTGAACTTTAGTAGAGTTGAGATCACGCATCAGTGTGTGTGTGTGCGTGTGTGTGTGTGTGTGTGCGTGCGTGTGTGTGTGTGTGTGTGTGTGCGTGTGTGTGTATGGATCATCTGTGTATTCAAATGTCCCAATCATCATTCAGCCAGAGACAACACGACCTTCTGCTGTGATTGGACGCCCGCTCTGAGGACGACGTTTCTGTCCAATCACGTCAGACGACTGACGGCAGCGGCGGCGGCTGAGCGTGGCGCGTCGGGATAACGAGGTCCAGCGGGTGATTGGTGGGCGGGGGCAGACGGGTGACCTTTGGACTCTCATCCACTCCCATTGATCATCTCGTCCTCCATCTCGTCTTTCTTCCCTCCATCCTGTCTGACGTTGTGTGTGTGTGTTATGTGTGTGTGTGTGTGTGTGTGTGTGTGTGTGTGTGTGTGTGTGTGTGTTACAAGCTGTGTGTTAGGTGTCGTGTGAGTTGGACTCAAAGCGGTGGCTGATGGGTAGAAGATATGAACACAAGGATTACACTGGAGCATCACCAGATTGTCACGACGGCCTGCAGCCAGTCTGAGCCGTCTGTCGCTCAGCACTGATACACTCCAGAATACGTAATGAACACACACACACACACACACACACACACACACACACACACACACACACACACACACACGTTAGTCATCAGATTAGCTACTGAGTGAATGAACCGACCCCACTCTTCAGTAATTAAGCATGGAGATTAAACTGGGATTAAGATTTTAATTCATCACAGAATCATTGTTTTGGGCTCCTCAAACCTGACAGATTAGGGATTAAGACGTGGTACCAGTTCAGATTAGACGTGTTCAACCGTGCCCCCCCCCCCCCCAAAACCTGCTCCTTCTAGGACTGAAAGAGAAAACAAACACCCCTAAACCCCCCCCCCAAAAGCAGGACGACGTTGGTTCAACTCCATGCTGAGACGTCCACATCAACACACACCTTCTGATCAATAACCTGTTCTGATCAATAACCTGTTCTGATCAATAACCTGTTCTGATCAATAACATCCTGATTCAGTGACTCCACACAGACTCATCCATCTTTCCGTCCTCCTGACCTTTCACCCCAGAAACATCTGTGTTAACAGCGTGAACATCAGACGACATCACTTCCTGTTCAATAACAGCTGATCCAATGGGGGGGGGCAAGACTCCTTTCTTCCTCTTCTTTTCTTCTTTATCTATAAACGGTAGAATAATCCTCTTCCTGTCTGCCCCCCCCCCATATGAAGACACAGCACCCCTCCTTTCATCCCTCTCCCTCCATCTTTCCATCAACCTCCCTCTGATATCACCTCATCTCTCCCCCCCTCCCTCGTCGTCTCATCATCTCCCTGTCTTGTATTCATATAATCCACCCCCCCCCACATCGTTCCTCTCCTCCAGCTCTCCATTCCGGCCCCCGTCCTTCCCGGCGCTCCGTCTCTTCTGTCCGTGTTTCTTAACCCACTTTCACAGCCAGACAATGGGAACAAAGGGGAGGAGCCCCCGGGCGGCGGGGGGGGTGGAATCATGATGTCCCCCCCCCCCACCGAGAAAGAGCATTGAGGAGATGGGGGAGAGAGGGAACCACTGTCCATCTGCTGAGGTGATGAAAGGATGGAGGGGGGGGTGACAGACTGCGAGGGGGGGTGTCATGGGGGGGGGCTGTGTCGGGTGAATCTGTTCCATTATTTTATTCTTATCATTAATTAAATATCTCTGAATTCATTCCAGAGATTTAACCCCACGTTGACCTCGATTCGTCACCACCTGACGTCACATGACTCCGTCATGTGACCTCCCTCTTCATCGTCAGTCAGACAGATCGCAGCTGTGGTCCACACGTGTTCCTACAGCCTCAACATCTCACACACTTTCTATACATTACGTGCTTCATTCATTGAACCGAGAGAAAGGCCACAGTGTGAGATGGGATGCAGATGTATTGTGTGTGTGTGTGTGTGTGTGTGTGTGTGTGTGTGTGTGTGTGTGTGTGTGTGTGTGTGTGTGTGTGTGTGTGTGTCAACGCATTGTGTCCATGCATTGGGACTGTTGTATCCGTACCACAGCGTATAACACAGCGGACGTTAGCGCCTGCGGCTACGCTGCTGCTAATGTGTGACTGCCGGTGGAAACAGACACTGATCTGTTAGCAAGGGAGGAAGACGTGAGGAAGACGTGAGGAAGACGTGAGGAAGACGTGAGGAAGACGTGAGGAAGACGTGAGGAAGACGAGGGTTCAGCTCGGACCCACACGTTTGAGGGGATTAACCCTTTAAGTTCAGAACGTTTCAGATTTTCTTCACACAGATGGAAATGCTGATCGCTGAATCACACTGGGTTGTAAAACGAGGACGAAAATGTTTTTGTTTGATCACTGATTTAAATTCTCTTGTCTTCATTCGACAAAATTAACATAATTTCATTAATTTCTATAGCTTTTTTTAAATTTACATTTGTCTTTCTTTCGTCAGCTTCTTCCTTCCTTTAAATCATGATTGTTGTTGATGGGAATCATTAAATCGATGGTGATAATGGTCTTAATCACACACACACACACACACACACACACACACACACACACACACACACACACACACACACACACTTCCATGCTAACACGTGTCCTCTTAGCGATGAGGCCAGTGACCTCTGACCTGCTCCCTTCAGTAGCCATTAGCCCTGGAAGCTAACGGTCTGATTGTCCTGAACAGATTAGGTTTACGTTCGTCAATAGTTCCGATTAGGTAATGCCCATATATGGGCATGTCCACAGGAAATGATTAATACCTGACCACTAAGCGTTAAAGCGGCAAACTGTATTAAACCGGTTCCCACGCTGCGTGTGTGTGTGTGTGTGTGTGTGTGTGTGTGTGTGTGTGTGTGTGTGTGTGTGTGTGTGTGTGTGTGTGTGACAAGCCCCGCCCTTCCTCTGTAGCGCTCTGCTGTCAAAGTCGATCAGATCAGGTGACGACATGTAACTGTGTTAGTGATCCATCAGTGGTTAATGTGATCAATGAGGGTGTGGAAGGGGTGGGAATCCCCCGGGGGGGTTAGGGTTGGGGGGGGGGGGGTCCTTTGTTCAGGTGTCCAGCTTCAGAATGCAGGAAGTCTCTGTGAACGACTCTCACCTGCCAGATGCAGCCGGTCACCTGAGGGAGGCGGAGCTGTGACAGATGGGGTGTGTGGTGGGAACTGCCCCTCAGGCGTCAACCGGAGCTACCCCCCCCAACCCCCCAGAGGATGGAGCAGGCCTGAAAACATACCTGTGTTTTCACACTGATGTCAGGCAATAAGTAAATAATTAATGACGGCTGGTGTCAGCAGTTACTGCACTAATTTATTCCACTTATATATTTATAGCGGCGCATGTAAAGTAGTTCCACCAGATACGAGCTATTTGGCGGATGGATACGACATCAGTGAGACAGGATCTCGCTCTTTACCTGCTGTTCTATATGAAGCAGCTCAGATTAATGATCGTTTGAACAGAACCGATCGATCGGCCATCAGATGTCGTCTCCTCTGCAGGTGATGAAGGCTGGACTGAGTTAATGATTAGAACCACTGGGGGGGTCGTTTCCTCAGCATCTGCTTCTCCTCCACCCAGAAGCAATCAACGCCGACACACACCGACACCCCCCCCCCCATAAGAGGCACACACTAACTGTGTCGTTAGGGGGGGTACCACTTAAAAAACATCACCTGTTTCCTGAACGCAGGAGGAGATGGACGGGACCAGACGAGTTCATCTGATGACGTCTGTCTGAGCCTCCAGCCAATCAGACGCCTCGTCTCCCTGGATATTAATCTCAACTCAGTCCAGCGTATTTGGAACGCGGCCCGCGGCAAAGCTGTGAGATCATCATCATCATCATCATCATCACTGAGCAGAGCCACGACCTTTGTCTTCATCAGGCTTCAACAGGCTCCGCCTCCTCCGGCGATACGCCCATATATGGTCCGGTACAGCATCCGTCACACGACCAGAACTCGGTTCTGCGCCTTCGTTCGTATCACGTCTATCGATGATCACTGGATCTACTATTATGGGATGTCAGCCGCTTCAGCTCAGGATGGGCGCCGCCCTGCATCGGTCTCCGTGGAGACGAAGGCCCGGAGCAGAACCAGACTCCAGGACGCTCCCCCCTCCTCCCTCGACTCATCCTCTCCACCTGGCAGCCGACCAGACGCCGCTGCGCCGTCGGCCTTCGCCCCAGACGTCCACCATCTTTCTTTTTTTTTTCTATTTTCATCCTCCAATCACAGCGCGAGCATCCGACTCCCTCCTCCATCCATCTTGGTTATCTTTCATCCCTCCTCGCCCCTCTAAGGAAACCAAACCTCCGGGAAAACGCTGCTGCTGTTGCCACGATGGACCGAGGTCAGCCAAACCGCAGCCGCCAAACAGGACGGCTGCAGGCTGAGGCGAGGAAGAGGAGGCAGAGCCTTCATCAGACAGACAGCATCACAATGGAAGTGAATGTATCACAAGAGATGGATGGAGTTCATTCAGGGAAACAAAAGTCTGCTCAGATTGATTGATGGTCTCCGGTCCATCCTGCTCTCCGGTGTCATGAGAGAAGATAATCGATCAAGAGAAAAGGTGCAGAATCTCCATCGAAACCCTCCCCCCCGCCCCCACCAAACGGCTCACGGGTGGAGATGTCACCTTCAAAAGGTCACACCCCCCACAAAAGAAAAAGAAAAACAAGAATATGCAATAAAAAGAGAGTAAACGTAAAGATTTTACACACCTAATCGATAAATCAGCGATCAGCTATCAGGGGATCTGAGCCGCCGACGCCACGGCCTCAGACATCACTAGTCAACTTCACAGGGACGATCAAGGATTGGCAGGTCTGACCCTTGTGACGTCAGGTGATCAGACGGCTTCCCCCGACGCAAAGTTGAATCACTCATCACTGGGCTCTGCCCGCTTTACCCACAATGCACCTGGTCTGGCAGTGCCCCATCTACACTGTCTGCTCCGTTTACCTGAAACGGGATCAGCGCTCCTGCAGCCAGACAGCGTTAGTGTGTGTTTCTAGAAGGGAACGAGTGTGCTACAACACTGACACCTACAGGCCACAAACATGAACTGCACCTTCAGGTCCCAGAGGCGTGAAGGATCTGAGTGGCGGATTAGAACTGACCTCTTTTCTTTTCTTTTCTTTTCTCTGATCACAATCAAACGACACTAAAATCAGTCGTGTAAAAATAAACTTTACAGGGGCGGGGCTTAGAGGCTCAATTCAAATAATAATAATAATAATTCCAACCCCTCTTCATCTGATACCGACTCAGAGACTCAGCTGATCTCTGGTCACTAGCCTAAACTGGTTACGTCTAACAGTTCTCGGTTTTAAACGACCCACTGGTAGTTTTTCAGTGGGTTCTTAAAAACCAAAACCTCCTGAACACTCCACCCCCAGCAGGGAGTTGAACATCCAGACTCAAACACGCCCTCATCAGTCTCTCGTTACAGACCATAATACGCCTACCTGCAGTCTTGCAGCAGGACAGCGGTGGGCCTCAGGCCCCCCGATGACATCACTCCATCTGGAACCAATCACACCCAATCAGTGCTACGTGTCTCCAGCCAGCTAAGCTGGTCTGAAACAGATATCCGTGTAACCCCGTGTCAGAATGGATCTGGATCCAGAACCGACCCCATGGAACGGTTCCACGGACGGACTCTGGGGGAAACAAGGGCGGGTATCTACATGGGGGGTATTTTTGGGTTTGCATAAGGCTTGATTGAACTTATCAGACCTGCTGAGGTACCGATCGGTCTGGACCCAGACTACTGGATCTTCTGGACGGGTTGATGTTTACATGTTTATTTGGATCATATTATTATTAGTACTTTTACAACATACAGCAGTAAAAAATGTTACAACATCAACTAAATGGGAAGAAGAGCTCTGGAATCCACCTCAGAGCTCCAGCACCACACAGAAGTTCTGCAGAACCCGGATATCTCCCAAACAAACGACACCAGAGGTCATTAAAAGTGAAACTGATTCGTTTGCTGGAGGTTCCTCCCCTGCAGGGGTGACACCTTCAGACCTTTAAAGGTTCCGTCAGAACCACAGAACCTTTTAACACAACCGGAAAACAGAATCTTAATTTTAGTCATCAAGAACCAGGTCCAGTTCGGATCTGTCCCATGGGCTCAGAAAGAACCGGATTCATGTGAAACCGGATCACAACAAGGTCACCATGGAGTGTGTGTTCTTCTGAGGTGTGTGTGTGTTCCTCAGAGGATGGACCGACCGGTTCTGGTTCTTCTCTTCCTGTCCTCCAGGTGTTCTGGGATCACACCCCCGACTCGCCCTCTGGACCGTCCGGTTGGCCCGTCCTCTGCGGGGACACCTCTCCCCGCGCCTCCCGCAGGCCTCTGCGGATGCGGACGGGCAGCCCGGCCCGCTCCGGTCCCACTTCGGGTCGCTTTACGCGCGATTTGCGCAGAGCAGCAAAAACATCCTCAGGAAACCGCAGCATCATCCAGAGGATGCGCAGAGAGAGAGGCGGGGGCCGGCGGCGGCCCGCGGGCCCGGGCTGTCCGGGAAAACACCGCAGAGACGCGGGACGGGAGCATGTCATCACCGGGGCCCGGTAGAACCGGTGGAACCGGTGGAACCGGGACGCCAGCGGCAGCGGGGAAAAGAGATGGAAGTGTCCGCTTACCTGTGCGGGTCCGCCGGTCCTGTCGCCGCCGCAGCCCCGGGAACCGTACCGTCAGCCCCGCAACGTCATCAGACAAGCAGCGAACGCCTCTCGGTGCTCCGGAGAGGAGGCTCGATGCGCTGCAGCTCTCCCGCCCTCTGTGTGTGTGTGTGTGTGTGTGTGTGTGTGTGTGTGTGTGTGTGTCCCTCTCTCCGTTTCTCTCTCTCTCTCTCTCTAATAAATATAATTCATCCATGAATCTTATTATTGAACACTTTTGTGACGTCACGCACCTGAACACTCCTCTGCTGTTAAATAGAGCTAAGCTACTGTTAGCTCACATTAAATAAAAACTTTATTTTACGTTCATATTTTCAATCAAACGTCACACACAAGAACAGCATAACGTTAAGTTGTTTGTTTTTGGGGGTTTTTTTTGTCATTAGTTAGCTTAGCTCTTAGCATCTCTATCAGCCAAAGTTGCGGATTAGCTATCATTATTGAACACTTTTATGACGTTGCGCACCTGAACACTCCTCTGTTGTCTATTACCTACCGTTAGCTTAAGTAACACAAATATGAAATAAAACTATTTTACGTTTATACAGTAATTTCCTTTAAATGTCTCCCAGTAGCATAGCATAAACGATGTTTGTTTTTGTTTGTTTTGTCATTTATTAGCTTAGCTCTTTAGCATGTCCTCAAGCAAAAGTTGCAGGTTAGCTATCATTAGTAAACACTGTCGTGACGTCACGCACCTGAACACTCCCCTGTTGACAAATAGAGCTAAACTACCGTTAGCTTAAATAACAAAAACGTTGAATAAAAACTATTTTACGTTCGTATTTACAGCCAAAGGTCACGCAGCAAAGTTAAGTTGTTTGTTTTTATCATTAGTTAGTTTAGCTTTTAGCATCTGCTGTAAACAATCGATGCAAGTCAGCTAATAAAATGTAGCTTGAAGTAAATCAGTGAACCTACTTCTTGTTGTTTTCATCTAGTTAATTAAGAGTCCGGTGAGGCCCAGTGAAAGACCGTCGAGATGCATTGTGGGAAATGTAGGAATATGAGGACTTCAAGGTTTTTTTTAATATATTGTACAGTATACAGTATATATGTTTTATTTCAAAACGAATATATTTGTAAAAACAGTTTACAATGATTTTATAACAATTGCCAGAAGAAGAACATTACATACATTCAAATAATTTGTATGTGATGTTTAAAATGTTTGACTTTTTATTCAGTGAACTACTGATTAATTGTATATATGACAACATATTATTACAAAAATGTTTTAATGCAGGTCTTTTCTAATCATATTTAAATTTATTTGCTTATAAAACTTTTCTAAAACAATTAAGAGGTTTATAATTTTGAAAAATCTCCTTGTCTTTGCCATCTAAAAAAGAAAATATAAGATCTTTCAATTTTCAGGAGAACTTCTTGTTTACTTCACCAGTGATAAACCTACTGAAGTCCTTCCAGAATGATATAGAATGTGTGCGCCTTCCAGAGTTGTTATTTTCTGACTCCTTTAGTTAAACATTATAAGACTGAAAGTAACTCAACTGAAACAGCGGGTCACTAACCTGTTCAGGTAGGTGCATCACCACGATCAGCTGAATTTTGTTCGTCTGTTAGGGTTCTTCTATGAGGTGGACAGAACCCATCTCAGCCTGGTGCTGATCCAGCAGACGGGGGGGGGGGGGGGGTGTGTGGTGAAGGTCGCCATCAGGTCACAGCCCGGTCTTCATCAGGGGAGATGAAGAGCTGCACCTGCAGCTCCGTCACCAGAAGGGGGCGCCACAACCCAGCGGCGGTGAGCTCCGTTACAGATGCTCCAGAAGAGAAAGGGTCACGTGTGTTGATGCGGTTTGACGTCATAGGATTAATGACAGCTTGTGTTGTTTCTGTGATGGAGTGACGTTCAGTTTGCATCCAGAGAACAGAACAAATCTGTGCCGTTAGATCTAAACATGCTGAGTTTAGACCTTTCTATTTTTTAGATGCAATTTTTTAGGAGCAAAATATTAGAACCGATCCAGTTTTTAAATTCCATAAAAATCCTGACACAACATACACACACACACACACACGTGCGCATCTGACCTTCTGCTGACCTTCAACACAGCCCCCCGTGTCTCAAACGTCTTCACGTACCACATTTTATTTTGACACAAGAACCAAGACACACAAACCAAACACGGTTTTTTCCCCGTTTCGCCGCGTCGCCCTGAGCTTCAGCCGCTCGTCGGAGGACGTCAAAGTTTGCAGACGGCTGGGTCGGCCTCGTCTCTGGAGAACTTTCCCAGCTGGATGGCGGCCGGCTCCAGCGGCCCCTCCCTGGTGTGGAGCCTGAAGTGGGTGTTGAGGTGCGCCGACTGGTTGAAACACTTCCCGCAGACGAGGCAGCGGAAGGGCTTCTCCCCGGTGTGGATGCGGTGGTGGCGCTTCAGCATGCTGACGGTGGTGAAGCTCTTGCGGCACACGGCGCAGCTGTAGGGCTTCTCCTTGGTGTGCCAGCGCATGTGCACCTCCAGCTGGCAGGCGAAGCTGAAGCCCTTCCCACACTCCTGACAGCTGTGCCAGCGCTGGAGGCTCTGGGACGAGTGGGGGGCAGGCGCCCTCAGGGACCTGGCGTTCTGTTTCAGTAGTCCCCGCCCCCCCCGGTTCGTCTCCCCGGGACCGTCCCTCCGTGTTTCCCTACAGTTTGAATAAACCGGCGAGCCGTCCTCCCCGCCGCCGTCGTCGTCTTCCGCTTTGAGCTCCTGGGGCGGCGCCGGCGGGTGGGGTGGGGAGACGCTCCTGTCACACACAGTCTGGGCGAGGGGGGGCTGCGGTGTCAAACGTGATTGGACGAGGCAAACCCCTCCTCCTCCGTCCGCGTCTCCCGCCTCCCGCGGATCGTCTGCTTGAAGGTTCCTCGATTTTGGTTCTTCTTTGACCTGGGGAAGCGTCGGCGCGCTGCCCCGCCCCTCGGACTCACACGGCTGGACGTCATCGTGGGGGAGGGCGGGGTGGGACTCTGGAAAAAGAAATTAAATTATGGGACATTTTATGTTTTACATGGATTAATCCAAAAAGAAAAAGTTTATTCAACAAGTTACGTTTAGTTTTTGGAGGAACAAAATCGATGTTTTGTTTTTTTTTACACGCACACACACACACACACTCACACACACACACACACACACACACACACACACACACACACACACACACACACACACACACACACACACACAACTGCAATCTTTTTTGTTGTATTTTTAGAATTTTATTTTGTTAATTTCACCAGAAAAAGCATCAAATCAATTTCATGGAAAGAATGAACATCAAATAAAAAACTGATTTTTTTCTTACTTCATTCTCTACAATCGGACCTCTACAAAATTAAAAACGATAAATAATTACAGGATTCTTGAGTTTATCAGACATTTGTGAGAACAGTCATGATGGGCGGATTAGAGACAGTGATGCTGAACAGGAAGCAGAGCTGGAGGAGGAAATGAAGATGTTGAGGTTCTCTGGGAGTGACCAGGACGGATCAGAAATGAGTTCCTCAGAGGAACAGCGAAGGTGAGATGTTCTGGAGTTCTGATGGTTTGGACACGCCCAGAGGAGAGATGGTGAGGATGTTGGTGAAAGGATGATGAGGATGGAGGAAGACCAAAGAGAAGGTGGATGGATGTGGTGAGCAAGACATGAGGGCAGCTGGTGTTAGAGAGGAGGATGAAGAAGAGAGGCTGACATGGAGAAGGATGTTGATGCCCAACAGGACACGCCCACAGGCAGAGAAGAATAAACAATAACAAAATTCTTGTTAGTTATTGGCCATTAGTTATATTATATTTATTATTTGTATTTCATATGTGTTGGGATATATACTCCATCATTGAATTAATCTGTACACATTAAGACATAACCAATCACGTGATCAATCTAATAGAATAACTGTGATGCCTGATATTTGTCATTTTATATATATCATAATTATATAACTGTAAAGGTTCATTCACTGTTAAACTAGTTTAATGGAGTCAGATTATTTAAACTTGAATAACATTTGAATAACTTCCCTTTGGGATTATTAAAGTATTCATCCATTTATTAAATAATGAATGGTTCTGTTTGTTCTCAGGTGTTTAACTCTTCAGGATGTAAATAACATCAGAATATCCTCGTTTGTCACAGGAAGTCTCTGGACCCCCACGACCCCCCACCCACGGTCCCGGTAGAGGCGACGCTCTGCCCGGCCGGCCGCGGACCGCCGCCGGGGCTCACCTGGCTGCAGCAGGAGCCGCTGGACGGCGACGTTCAGGAGCCGCTTGAGCCGCTCGTTCTCCTCCTTGGCGCAGAGGATCTCGCTCTGGTACTCCAGCACCGTGTCCTTCACGGCGCGGAAGATCTCCTCGGCCGCCGCCGTCAGCCTGTCGTTCAGGAAGACGTTCAACAGCTCCAGCCTGGTCATGTCCGCCGCTGACGAGCAACGACCTTCTGTTTACAACCGACGACCCGGAAGGAGAAGCAGCGGCGGCCGGCTGGCGACCGGAAGAACCCGCCACAAAGGCCAGCAGAGGCGGAGGTAGCTACTATGGCGACGATAGAACCCGCCCACCTCGGGTTCTGATTGGCTAAACGGTGACGCAAATGACGTAGCCCCTCCCTCCCTGCCGTAACAGGAAGTCGTAACGACGGTAAAAACTAGAAATTGGATCGATGCTTTATTAATCCCGGAGAATCCTGAGATTCAACGTCATGTCAGAATAAATAACTTTTATTTACAGGACGTGTAAAATACTTTGATTCGTTTCATCAACAAATTTTGCTGTCAGAAAAGCTGTTTTTTTTAATTATATAATTATAATTATATAATTACACAGCTTTTCTAGCAATTATTAAATATTAAAAACACCAATACTGTATCACATATATTATTTAATGTATGATGAAATAGTACCAAATTATGTTTATTGTATACAATTCCATATATTTAGGTTTTATACAGTACTATATAAACAATTTAAATATATATGAAATTATATAAATTTACACTGTTCACACATGAAGGTTCTTCAGTCCTACGAACATCACAATATTTAGATTCACTTTATGAACTACATGTAAATATATTTCCCTTTTAAAACTGCATTCATTTTGTTCTTTACATTTATTTTAAATTCCGAGTCAAATTTCCCAGTTTGAATGATTAAATATCTTCTGGTTTTGATCCAACACATAAAAATCTGGGAGCTACTTTGTTAAACTAAAGCTGAAATGCAAACCAGTCAACAATCGATGTTGGTCATTAAAAGGATTTTTATTTACACAGTAATCTGTACAAATCATTCTGAACAATAGGTTTGAGGAAGGGGGCGACCACAGAGATGAAAAATAAAGTGAATTTTTTCCCTCCTCATTAGTGAACAACACAGATTTAAGACAAAAGTTCTTGAAGCGAAAGTATTTTAACGGGATTAAAAAAATATACATCAGAAACCGTCTGAGGTGTTGAACAACAAGATACTCCAGACTCTTTGTACGGAATAAAACAAATGTTTAAAACGAAAAGGAATACATTTAAGATTCTTAAAATGTCTGGAGGACAGTCAGACAGGATCAGCCTAAAACACGTGAACCTGATGAACGACAAACGTCACGTTCTCAGGATCGGACCTGAGCTTCATTATTAATAAAAGTTGTTCTGATATGAAAGTAGACCATAACACCAGCAGACGGGAGCAGGGTGTGTGTGTGTTCATCATCGCTGTGATGTCTTCCCTTTGCATACACAGTATACACTCAACCACAATTCCTTCAGTCCCAGCGTCAAGCTTCCAGGAGTTCCTGACAAA
Organism: Antennarius striatus; assembly: GCF_040054535.1. Lineage (NCBI taxonomy): Eukaryota > Metazoa > Chordata > Actinopteri > Lophiiformes > Antennariidae > Antennarius > Antennarius striatus. Next base: position 24,603,755 of record NC_090780.1, on the reverse strand, counting down.
CAGACGCTTTTAAACCCTTAATTCTCTCCCCAGCGCCTGAAGGCGGACATGAAGCGTCTAAAATGTGAATAACGACGTGAATTTAAAGACAAATTTAAGAAAACAAACAACAACAACAGCGCTGCGGCGCCCTCAGCTGTCGATCATCTCCGACAGCTCCTGCAGGAGGTCGTCCTCCCCGATCTCAGAGTCCACATCTTCGCCCTCCAGATGTTCGTCTGTGAACTCGCTGATGAGCTCGTCGAACACGTCAACGGCCGGGGGGGCGCTGACGGCGGCGCTTCTGGACGCCGATGCGCTCGTTCTGCGTGACTTGGAGGGAGGCGGAGACTTCAGCGCCGGGCTGGGATGAAGAAGAAGAAGACGACGTTTTATGAAGACGTGATCTCTAGCGGCTGAAACAAGCGGCTCCATCAGGACGTTGGTTTTTTTACCTCGGGGCCGGGGGGCTGCTCTCTCTGGCAGCGGCGACGATGACGGTCGGTTTGGACTCTGGTCCGACGCTCTGCGTGAAGACGGGGACGGTCTGGAGCTCCTCGCTGGGGGGGCTGCAGCTGGAGTCCAGCGAGGCGACGGGACTGTGGGGAACCGCTGCGCTCAGATGAGCCTCTGAGCTGGAGGACGGGAACGCCTGAGGAAGAGGAAGAGGCCGGGGGTCACCGACGGTGTGACGACGTCTGACTTGTGGATCAATCATTTCATTTAAGACACAGATTAGAAATCCACAAATACAACATGAAGGAAGAACACAATCTCTTCTCTACATGCATCGCCAACACGCGTGACGAGCAGGAACACGGTTTGGACCGACCTGTGCGGCTCCTCCTGTCGTCTCCTGCAGTGTCTCCTCCGCTCCAGCGGGGGCGCTGTTCAGCGGCTTCACGGCAGCGACGGCGGATCGCTCTGCCCCCCTCCTCTTCTGGCCCGGCCTCACTCGGACGGCGGGCTTCACGACGGACGGCTTCACGTTCAGCTTGGGCCTCACTGAGGAAGAGGAGGAGACTGGACATGTAACCCGACCTCTGATTGGCTGCTGTCGACGTCGCAGCTCTGAGGGAGGGGTCGTACCTTTGGTGTCGGTCTTGGGCTCTGGGGACTTCTTCTGACTCCTGCTCGGTGACCCATCGGCCCCTGGGGGCCCCGTAGAAGAACCCTGACCCGCCGCTCTGCTCTGTTTGGCCGGTGACGGCGTGCTCCCAGACTTCCTTGCCGTTTTCTGGGGGGTCTCCGCGGAGCTCGGCTTCGCTGAGCCGCCCTCGGGTGAAGCAGCCGCGGGCCTGAGGGGGATCGTCTTCTGAACGGGGGCCTCCGGCGTGGGGAGGGTGGAGTCCGCGGCGGTGGAGGAGGGCGAGGAGGAGCCCGGTGGCGTCGGGCTGACATCAGCAGGACGGCTCCTCCTCAGGGGGGGGTCAGACGGACGTTTCTGCCCTTCAGCTTCGGCCGAGCCTCGGGCCTTCTCCTCCGTTTCCTGCCGGCGCAGTCGCTTCTCTCGCATGATCTCCTCAAAGGTCTTGACTTTGATGTCGTTACCGTTGGCAACGCCGGACTAAAAAAAAGAGACAGGGGGGTCAGCATCACGAGGATCGACACGGCAGCGACACACGATCTGCTCCGATCGTACCTTCAGCGGAGGAGTTTGGGTTCTGACCGGCTTCTCTGTCACATCATCACTTTTCTCTCCTGTGAGATTTAAATAAAATCAAGTTAAGAGCACAGATCTTAACTGGGGGGGGCAGGTCACTCATCTTTTGTTGATCTTACTTTGGGATGCCAGCTTGACGACGGGCGTCAGACGAGGTTTCTTGGCGCTGCTCTCCTCAGGGTCACAGCTCTTCTTCTCCTTTTCTGCCAGCATCCTCTCAGCTTTCTCCCTCCGGATCTCTTCCAGGGTCTTGACCCGGACCTGACCCAGGGTCGCAGCCTCGGGACTGGGAGGCCCGGCGACAGCGCCGGCCTCCCCCTGACTCTTGCTCAGGGGCTTCTCTGCGGGGGGCTCGGCCGGCTTCGATTCTTCTTTTCGTTGCTTCTTAGCGCGAAAGATCTCAGAGAAGGTCGTGACGCGATCCTTTACGGTGACGGAACGTTTGCTCCCCTTGGGGGTTTTGGGTTTGTGGGGTTCTTCAGACGCGGCTGGGGGTCCGCTCTTTGACACGTGAGACTTTGCCGCCTTCTCCAGTTTGATCTCATCCAGAGTTTTGATGTGAATCTGACTGGGCGCCTTTTTGGATTCCGTGTTGCTCTCAACTGTCGGGGAAATAACAAGTAGATCAGTTTGGAGAAGAAATGTCAGGAAAACAAAAGCTGATGTCATGGCAGTCTTCTCTTTTCTTACCTGGGGGAGTGGCTGAAGGTTCAGCAGAAAGCCCAAGTCTGTCTTTGATAGGCTTCGTGACTGCAGAAGAAACACGAGGTTCACGTCTCTCACCTTCTTTACCCAGTAAACAAACGACCTCTATGGTAGCCTCAAATCGCTGCTTCTTTATATTATTATGCTTCAATTATCATCAATATGACGCTAGGCTAACGCTAGGCTAATGCTAGCTCACCTTTCTTAGGCGGTTCCGCGTCCACAACTCCTCCCAGACGCTCAGCCAGACTCCTCTTCAGACGGACGCTGTCCGCGTGTTCGTCTGCAGGAACGACAAGAGTCACGACAAGAGTCACGACCTTCTGTTCTGATAAATAAAATCTAATAATAGATAAAATCTAATAATACAATCTAATAATAAAATCTAACAATAGATAAAATCTAATAATAAATACAATCTAATAATAAAATCTAACAAAAAATAAAATCTAATAATAAATAAAATCTAATAGATAAAATCTAATAATAAATAAAATCTAATAATAAATAAAATCTAACATCCTCTGTAAACAACAGAATAAAACACGAACGGTTCAAACTCACCGGCGCCGGGAATCTTCCTCCCCAGTCTTTCGGCCATGCTGCCTCGGGGTCTGACGGCGTCCTCAAAGACACACGGGCCTGAGGTCAGACAGATGAAGGTCATCATGAGTCTACTTCACTTTTTTATGCATTTATGTAAACCTGCGTTCTTTAAAATGAACTTTTAAAAAAAAAAAAAAAAGATTCAGATATTTTAAGGGATTTTCCTCCATGTTTTTTTTCACCCTGGGACGAGCAGCCCCCACTTCCTGTAACTAAATCTCTTTACCGTCTCCTGCGTGGTTCAGGGCCGGTCTGAAGAACGAGTCGATGTTCTCTTTCTCTCTGCCGGCCGCGGCCTCGGGGTTCTGGGGGGGGTAACCGGCTCGCTTCATGCTGGCCTTCAGGGCCTTCCTGAGCCGGATCTCCTCCAGGGTGCTGACTCCGAAGTTCAGTGACTCATCTGAACAAAAAACCATCGAACCCATGAAGTAAAGCAGGCCGGTCAGATATCCACAGCTGTTGAAGTCAATCCACCGGACATTCAGAAAGTTCCTCAAGACGTTTCGTCTCTCATCCAAGAGACTTCTTGAGTTCAGAGGGTGGCTGATCATGTCCCAGCTTATAAACCCTGGGGGGTGTGGTCAGTGCTATTCGCATCACAACAACCGTTGTTGAAACCCGTCTGGCTCCTCAACGATTGTTGTTCAGGAACTTTAACGTCCAGTGAATCGACTTCAACAGCTTGAATAACCATGACCTGGATGACTGAGAACCTCCAGACGACTGGTCACAGACTAAGGCCTGGTGAACGTCTCCAGACCCTCACCTGATTTGGGTAGTTTTCTAGAAGCGATGCCAAACTTTCCGTCGTCCCCCTCCTCTGAGATCTGATCTGAAAAAGTAAAAACACCAAAAGTAAAGAAAACGCGTTTACAAAACAAGGACTGAAAAACAAATCTCTGATTCCTCACCGTCCTCGTCCTCATCATCGTCTGCCGGATTGATCACCACTGGGGGGTGGGTGGGGCTCGGCACCGGCTCCTGGGACTCGGCTTTGACGCCTCGGAGCTGGGGGTTGGCGGCGGCGGTGGGCAGGGGGGAGTTGGGTTTGGCGGGAGCCGGTTCCTCCTTCGGCTGCTCGGCGTTCTGAGTCTGACCTGACGAATCAGACGACGCCGTCTTAAAACCTCTACGATTCACTTCAAAGAGGCGAAGAGGGTAAAAAAAACAACTCACCGGTTTTATCGGGGGGGACGTACAAGCCCTCGATGTAGCGGGGCTTCTCGTGGAAGAACGCGCAGTGCGGCTTCTGGCAGCCGGCCGCCTGGTTCTCCCAGTAACACAGGATCTCTTTTCGTTTTTTCTGTTTCGAATAAACACAAGAACAACTGCGTTACCGACTGTTTTACCGGCTGTTTTCACATCTGCCTTCACAGAACTGTCAGTGTTTCTCCCAACAAGCCCAGAGGCAGGAGTGGAGCTCCTGTCCCGGGGGCTGCAGGGAGGCTTTCTCTACCCTTCGGTAATGGCCGCTCAAAGCACACGCAGCCTCGAGCGGGCAAAGCAGGAAGGACGCGTGTTCAGTCCCGTCTGTTCGGGTTTCTCTCACCGTTATCTCCATGTGACGGAACTTGCAGGTGGTGCGGAAGCAGCGTCCGTCCTTCCACAGGTTGCAGACGTTCTCGCTGCCCATGGCAGCTTCACAGTGTCGGAACGGGCAGCTGTCTCCCTGCAGACCAAACGTTTCCTGAATCAACCGATCGCGTCTCAAAAACGACACGGAAATGTTGTTTTGTGTTCAAAACCTCACTCACTTTGGTGCAGGTGGAATAGTAGAAGAAGTAGCAGTCGTCTCCACGGTTACTCATGGCGATGATGGACGAAGGTGATCAGGTTATGACCTTTAACCCAGCAGACGGATCTCTTCAGAGCCAACGGGACTCACCCTGAAAACAAAGACGCAGCGACATGTCAGACAGAAAACCTGACATCCTATTGGACAACAACCAGGAAGTCCACCTGCAGCTGACCGTTCATCCAATCACATCAAACACATGAAGACGTTTAGTCTGAAACACAAACAACGCGCTAACGGCGGCGCTGACAGGCTCCTCCTACCCTGAGAACCTGCACAGACAGGTAATCTGGATCAAATTTCTGCCCCAACAACAGACCAACTCAGACCAAAAACCCAGAATTAAGTAATCCTATATATAATGAAATCCAGCGCTTCCCCTATAAATACACAGGTCTGAGGGGCCGCAAGCCAACAAAAGCCCCCACCAGGACACTAAAAAAATCAAAAATTAATAAACCAAAAATAAGCTACACATCTGTCGCTGCCTGGTGACTTTTTTGTTTGTAATATCTGCATTCTTCCCCAACATCTGTGTGTGTTTGTTTCTACACAACCAAATGAAAGTCGTTATAAACATCATGTTAGAAGAACGTCTGTGGAAGGAAGAGTTTCTTCTGTATCATCCATCATCTTCTAGATCACATGTGTCAAATCCAAGGCCCGGGGGCCAAATGCGGCCCGCCACATCCTTTTATGTGGCCCGCGAGAGCATAAAAGGTCAGAGTGTCTATAAATGAAAAGGTCAAAAGCATGCTCTGACCAAAACTACATTTCCCACAATGCAGTAATTCAGCCCATTATAACTCTGACAAAACCCTTTTGAACAAAGTTAATGTCCTAACTTGTGTCTGATGTTATTTTTTATGGAGTTCTGTGGGTTTAATAACCTGACAAATTAAATGGATTTACGTTAGAACAGAGCAACCGTATTTTTTCTGTGCAAATACAATTTTTGTAACTTGAATAAGTAATAAATTCAGTTATTTAACATTAAGGAGTAGTTTCATTTATTTTACATTACATTGAGTTACATTAGCTACCATTAGCCCGATAATAAACACCATTCGTTTGGACAGTTTTTTTGGACTGTGCTTTAGTGGCTAACAACTTTAAGATGACGCTGATACGTCTTTCAAACCTCCAACAGTTCTGTCCGCCACCAACCTGTAATGCTGTGTGTCACATGATCTACCAAAATGTTAACAGGAAATGTGGGGCAAACAGGGGTCAGCACTATGAGGTTGAAAAGCATGTAAACAATGAATACATGAAACAGCCAATCGCACCTGAGGTGGTTGAGAAGATGCCTTCCTGGAGCTGACTGCCGTTGGGGGGGGTCTCCGTAGCGCTATGGAGTCCTGAAGGAACACTTGACCCGTGAGATAAGAGGTAAAGGGGGGTGGGTCGTCCAGACACTCGTCTTCCTACGACTTCTCTGTTCTGAGACTTTGAGACATCTTTACCTCCGTCAAGACTGCTAACGCTTACTGCTGGTGGCTGGGATAGAGTCCTTTTTTATTATTTTTTATTAATAGGTGCAACAAATGAATGAAATATAGGATATTAACAGCCAGACTAGGGGGGAAAAAAAATCCAAAAATATTTAAAATGTGGCAAAAAAAATGGTAGAAAAGGGGAAAGTAGGTCAAAAAATATCCTCAGCTTCTTCTTGGACTTCTTGGGGTGAAGCAGAAAAGGAAACGGCAGGACTTTGGAGCTTCTACTGATTTTCAGCGGGTGATTGCCAATTTTGTAGATAAAAGAAAAATCTTCTGCCAATGTGTATTCAAGCTATCCACATCCAGGGATTCCCACAAGGGGCCAAGAGAACGGATTTACACCTACAAAACACACATCAAAAACACTCCCACGGCACTGAAAGGGTTATTAGGAGACAGATAGAGTTGGAAACAAACACAAAGGAGACAAGCAGATATTTCCACACAGAAACACAATCCTGAGGCAAATTTACTCTAAATTATGAAGCAAAAGGAATTAGAATCGAGTTAAAACAGTGTTAACACAAGTCATGTGTGTGATCCAGAACAGGGAACTAAATGTGCATTTAACAAAGCATAAGTAAATACTGTCAGCTTTAATTTCACTGATATTAATATTAAAACTCCGACTATCAGCCTTTAGACTGCAGCTTCCGTATTTGACTGCTGGAAGGAACCCTTAACCAACATTACCACCACCTTACAAATACCATGTGTATTATATGTTGTTATAGATATGCACCGATCAGCCACAACATTATAACCATCCTCCTGTTACGTCGCCCCCCACCCCCACCCTTTGCCATCATGACAGCGCTGACCCATGGAGACATGGCCTCCACCAGAGCCCTGAAGGTGGGCTGAGGGATCTGACACCAACACGTCAGCAGCAGATCCTTCAGGTCTTGAAGGCTGTGAAGTGGGACCCCCGTGTTAGTCCAGAACGTCCCACAGACGCTCCATCGGGTTGAGATCCGGGGAACTCGGCGTGTTCCTCAAACCATCCTGGACACCTTCCTCAGCAATCTGAGCCACAGTGACTCTTCTGTGCGCCTGGACCACCCGGGGCCAGCCTCCGCGTCCCTGGTGCCGGTTCAGGGGTCGCCCATTCTTGGGTCACTTCCGGTGGGTAATAACCACGGCCGATCGACACTCAGAAATGCTCTGACCCTTATGGAACTCACTCAGGTCCTTCCTCTTCCCCATTGTTCTCTTCCTCCCAAGCAGACATGAACGACCACAACAAAATGTGACGTAATAACTAAAGTATCACCCACTTAAAATAATTAACAATAATATTCGGGCCTTAACCGACGCCTTTGGTTCTACGGGTTGGTGGCTGTAATGTTATAGCTGAACGGTGAACAAGAGCTAGCCAAACTAGCATGTCAACTTTAGCAAAAACAGGTTGCGTTTTCTGTTTTTTCATATTTCTACTTAGGCTAGAAAACTAGTGGCTGTTCTCAGAATATAAACATGTAATATAAATGTTGTATTTGGTAAAACATACACACAAATTAGTTGTTTTAGTCCACGTTACATGTTCGAGGCCTACCTGAACCGACAATTTGTCGCGACCGTATCGTTAGCATTAGCATTAGCTGAACGTTTAAACTTGTTCGTTTCTTTTACGCACGGTTTCACATTTCATATGATAACACTACGGGCAAGAGCCTGATATATTTATGTAGAGAAAAGTATACAGTATTGATTACCAGTTTCAGATTAAAAAATTAAAAAATTGAGTAATGGAGGAAGACTTCATCCGAGCTTGTTGCCAGGAACCGCACGTAAGACTTCAGCAAAATGGCGGCCGGACGATAAAAATACCAACGGGAATTTACGTATCCTACTATGGCGATACTAAGACCCGCCCCACTCTGCGTCTGATTGGCTCGTTCTGCTCATCTCCTTGTGTTCAAACCAATCCAATCTAAACAATCCGAGCACAATGCAGTCATCGTTCAGAGTCAAAGGAGGAGCTAATCCGCCTTTACCGTAGTAACTCTAAAGAATGAAGGCAGTGGAGGTCGTTATAGTCATACTATGACAACGCCATAGCCCGCCCTACTCTGCCTCTGATTGGTCAACTGTAATTACATATTAACCAATCATCGGCCTTCTCAAGTGTATGACTCAAAAACAAGGAAGTGCACCACTTCTTCGTCCAACATTCAGTTCTGTATAATATACCGGTAATCAATACAGTTAAACTAGAACATTATCGTTCTTTCATTATCAATAATGATCAAGACAATAATAATAATTAAAAAATAAAATATAAAACCACGCACCAAAATCACGTGTGCTTATTTCTGGATGACAACCTTCTTATTTCATGCGCTGTAGGCGACATTAGTTGAAAAACTGCATTCAAGTATGGTGTCGAGTTAAAGAATGTAGTCCTAAACACTGGTTTTTGTTCTTGTTCATTGGGTGGAATGAATCATAATTATAAAACAACAAAAGTAAAAGCCAAAATGATCAAAGGCACAGTTAAAGTTGCTTTATGGCACTGATCAACATGATGGTGGAGTGACAATCAGCCATCATGACATTCTGACCCCTGACATGTGGAGTTCTGTTGGGACACTGTGGGCCCTGCCATCATGTGGATATTACCTTGACACACACATACACAATATTAGACACGTGGCTCATTTGAATAACCTTTTTGTGGTTTCAAACCACATAGCACATATTCATGTGTGCACAAAATAAAATCTCATATTACAACTTTAAAAGTATCATATACTTGGCAGTTAATTTAGATCAGTAATAAATGGAAAGCATTTTCTACAATATAAATTCAGTGCGTCTTAAGCCATTTAAGCTCAGAGGCATACATCAAGTTCAATTGGACTACAAGTGCCAGATATGCTGGTATTGTCTCATTTACATCTGCTTTTCTGGATGTATACGAGAAACCTTTCTCGGTTTCTAACACAATCTGCAATGTACAATTCGGTAATTCCTGTATCTTTATCTCGTTTTGAGAAAGCATATACAAATTATAAAAGTTTAGTTTGGGATAAGCTCGATCTACAAATATACAACTACATATACATAGACATGATCCATCCCTACACCCACCACTATATGGTTCTACAACAAAATATAATCAGGTCAGTTCTGGGCCCAGTGCCTCCCAACAGGAAGTTGAATGAAACTCCATTGTGTTGTTTTTGAATTAGTCCTCTGACTAAATAACCAGTCTTATACTGAAAAGCCTCCAGATATTCTTAATATCTTTATTTAAAAAATGAAACATACAGAGAAGTTTTTAAACAGCTAAAAATGTAGTGGGCGTGATTGCATGGATTCAGAAAAATCAGTCGCTTTTCCCGTCTTTTATTTTGAAATTCATTATAAACAGGGGCGGTGTTTGTCTTATTTTGGTGAGTTAGAGGGCGGGGCCGCAGCCCTTGATTGACAGCTCGAGCTCCTATCGCTGGTGTGGCTGTTCCTGTCCCGCGCGCTGTCAGTTCGTCTCGTTCTCATGAAAAACGGAGTAAACTTTGCGTTAGCTTCACGAACACTCTGCTAACTGCTGCACCGCCTCGGCGTTTCACGTCTCAATGGACGCGGCTAAGGTGGGTGAGCCAGTTTAACGCCAACAGGCTAACGCTAGTTAACAGGCTAACGTTAGTTAACAGGTTAACGTTAGCACGTCGTTAGCAAGGGCAGGGCCAGTTAGCACCAAGGTGACGAGCAGGTAGCCGCCGCGGGGCTAGCGTGAATGTTAATAAGGTTGTTTAGCTAGCTAGCTAAATGCTTGTCTTTGTTTCCACACGTAGAGAATGACGTCCGGGTTTTCTCTGGACCTCGGCCCGCTGAAGGAACCCATCGGCTTCATTCGAGTTCTGGAATGGGTGAGTAAAGTTTTCAAAAGTGTTTCTAAAACCAGAGAGAAAAATATGGTTGACGTAGTTTTAGCTTATTCCAATCGATTCCACCACCGTGTGTGTGATATTTCCTATTTATTTACATTCCAATAATATTCTGCTCATTAAACTGCAGTTTCAAAGCTAAAAAGTCATTTTTTTAACCGTATTTCACGCAATTAAATTGCACATTTTGTGTAAACCCATGATTCCAAAACTAATAAATACCAACCTGACTGAAAATGTCGACCCCTTGCTATTCCCCTTAATTTTTTTTAAAGTTTGTTGGAGAAAATTGGAGGCTCAAACAGTTAAACCATAATATTATAGGTTGTTTTTTTAATGTGTTAGAGTGTCATAGCTGAGGCTGTATTGATCAGAATTGATCAAAAGATCAGAATTTTTCATGCTGACACACATTTTCACATGAGACATGATGAAATACCCCTCTGAAGGTCCAAGTCAGCCCAAAGTCTGATAAATATAAGATTTTTTTAAAAATTGAGTATGTAAAATGTATACTGTATCTGTACAGCAATTCTTATATACAATGTAAGTGTTGGTGTTCTCGTGGTCCCCCTACATGTCACTGTGGGGAGGGCCAGCTGTCCCCCAGTAAGCAGTGTGGATCAACTATGAACATGCTCTAAATATCACTACGTCTGTGCTCCTGACTTCTTAATGAGTAATCTGAATGGAGTGTATCCTATAAAAAGAAACTAGTTGAGGAATGCCCGTCTAGTATGACTGCTAATATCCACAGTAAGCTGAGTGCAGAGTGGTTGCTATGTCGTCTCCTGCCTTCCACCAGGCAGGACTGTGTGTGTTCAAGGCGTGGGCTCGTGCAGCAGCTATGTCCTGTTGGGAATTTACATACAAAACGCAGCAGGTATTATCGCAGCTGCGCCCTGGACTTTAACTCCAATAAGGTTTCCCGTTCTGCTGTTGGAGTAGATTATTCCTCACTTTAAATGTTCACGTCAAAACCCTCGATGCAAACAATCTCAGCCATATTGAGATCTTTTTTTTTTTAATCCTAGTAGGTCAAATAGAGTCAGAATGGACACAAACATTATCTTCAAAGTTAAGGTTAAGCTGAATTATATAGCATTTAAATGCTGAAGTGAGAGTGACAGCACATTATTCATCTGCAATAATACACTCTGAAGTGACACCAGGCTAAACCAGAAACTCTAGCATTATTACCTTATTAGTTTAACATAATTTACTCTTAAATAGGAATTTGTTCTGGGCTGTTTGACTCTTGTGATGCTTTTTGTGGAAACATTGCTGACAGTTACTAAAGTTTTAGTCTTCAGATTTGGTTTTTACAGCTTCAGACGTTGGTGTTCTGTATTTAAACCTTTGCTGTTTCAAATTCCTAAATCTGGTTCCAAAAGTTAAATTTGTTGTTGGCCGTCTTCGGCTTCAAGCCTGAAATACACAAAATTCTTCCATGGTGAGACGTTGTTAGTATTTCAGCGCTAGGAGAAATACCCCCCCCCCACTTCTCGTGAAATTCTCTTGCTGGATGTTTAAATGCGACTGGAAGCCAAACTGCTCAGCGTACACACGGACATCAGCCAGTCACTGATGACATTTTCAGAGTTAGGTGAAGGATGGTTTTGCTATTCTTGTCATCACAACTTGTGGCATCAGTTGCTGCCTCTTTATTCCATACGTTTGCACATGAAGGTCTATAAAAAGCTAAATCTGTGGACTGGCTGCTGCTAACGTCTCTTATCTCTCTCACTACGACTCCGCGGTCAGGAATGCATCGGGCGGCCTGTGGGAGGCTGGGTGGGGCGGCGTGGAGGGTTTATTTGGGGTGCTGTCAGATTGAACCGGGTGGGTCAAACAAGGCTGAGATGAAAGCTGAGAGATTGAGCGGCAATCCAGAGACACCTGAAAGACTAAACCCATTCCTGAAGCTCCTGAAACTGGCCTGAAGCTTCTAAATACTGTTGTTTGTCTGGTTGTGACTACAATCTGCTGCAGCGCCCTGGTCGACCCCAGTCTTTGACCCTTCATGTGCTTGAAAAGGACCCCGATGATTTGAGAATGTGCAAAGGGAACTGTGGGCGTAAGCGAACAAAGGGATTATTCTTGAGAGAAAGTACGGAAACGAGAATCACATGCCTTCAGCAGATGATTCTGATTGGAGAGAGGATGTCCTGGGAGGGGGGACAGTCGGGGTGTCACTCAGTAGTCCTGGGTTCTGGAGTCATGCAGGTTTTATTTGACAGTCTCTGAAACCATTGAGCGATGTGAGCGAACCGGTACCGGGTTCAGGCTGAGGATCTAATGCTCGTAACAAACGGCTGTTTACTGTCACTCAGCCTCTCCCACACTTCCTGTGTGTAGCATGAAAAAAAACAAAAACGTAGGGACACAAAACCAGAGACGGTCCAGTCGTCAGTCGGACCAGAAAAGCTCAAAAAAGATGCTCACGCTCTGCTGAAACTGAAGTTAGCAAAGATTTAATAGAAGTGTGATTTTTACCTCCTCAGACTTGAGCTACACTGAAAATAACATGATGTCTCCGTGTAAGGATACACGGAACACGCATGTTGGATCTCACGGTTCATACATTCTATCCCAGTCCAGGAGTATGTACGTGACGTACGTGTCGGCGCGGGGCGTTCGCGCCGCAGTCGACTGGCGTACAACTCGGTAGCAGCAGCGGTTTTTCTGCACAGTCAGTCGGTGTTAAAGGTTGCAGGAAACGGTCTGGATTACCCTCCGCTGTCCGCTCTTCCTGCTGCTCTGTGTCAGCTTTTGTCCACGTCAGCTTGTTTTTCTTCCTCCGACAGCAACTTTACTGACATTCATTCTCTTGAAATATGAAAACAAGAACAGAATGAGTGTTCAGTTAATGGACGACTGAAAAAAAAAAAATCAAAGTTCTTGATCTTGTTTTGTCTTGGCAGAGTGAAGATGATGCGTCAGGTTATACACGGGTCCCAGTTGTTGTTTTATTTAAAAGCAGAATTTGGTGTGTGTGTGTGTGTGTGTTAATAATTTAATGTACGGATTTTAATTCAGTTTTTTTTTTAATTAAATCAAATCGTAAGGCAAACTAAAGCCTGCGTTTGTCTGCCTCTACAGGTCTTCTCCATCTTCGCCTTTGCCACCACCGGAGGTTACTCCGGGTCAACCTCCTTCTCTGTTACCTGCTCACCTGACATACCTGTGAAGGCGGAGTTTGGCTACCCTTTCAGGTACGGTGAGATCCTGAGCTCATCCTCTGATTGGTCACACGTCCTCAATGTCGCCATCATCTGGTGGACAGTATGGCTGAACGGTCAGACCTGATTTGTCTCTCGCAGTTCAGACACGCTGGATTTTTCCCTGACCCGTAGAGAATTTGTTTATTCACTGACTTTGCTGGAATGAACTCAGTAGAGGTGAGGATGGCTGAAGGGACTGTCAGGCTGCAGTTCTTTCATTCTTAGATCAGACAAGTACGTTTATTTACTGAAGATTGTCAGATTTTTCCGCTTCGAATAGTGAGATTAGATCGGTTTAAGGAGGTTTACACAAACGGAATAAACAACTGAAATGTGAACAAAGCAGCCACAGAATCACGTTTATGGAAGACGAGCGATCAAAAAAATCAAGTTTCATTCAGGTTTTCACCTGATTGTAAAATTAGATATTTATCCAAATTAATTTTCTGATAAATCTGAACTCCTTGAAGCTGCATGCTGTTGCGTTCTTCGTGTTTTCCGTCATAAACGCTGTGCATGATGGGTAACGCGTCTGTCCAGAACACAATCAAACTACGGTGGCGTCTTCTTCGGTGCATTATCTCCTCCTTATGTCTGTGACAAACGGATCGTCCTCCAGCCCTGATAATGTGTTGATCGGTCGTTACTGATCGAATGTCACTGAATCCTGTCGTGTTTCTTCCTCCTGCCTCCACGGACAGACGAGTCGCTCAGGTGAGGCCTCGTTTCCTCTGGAACCTCACAACCACAGAGCAAAGCCCATCGCCGAGTGTCCTTTAAGATGTCTTCTCTGCCCCCCCCTCCCCCCTCCTTCAGGTTGCCAGCGAAGCCGTACACCATCCCAACATGCAACAGCACCGCCACCACCAACGCCTACCTGCGGGGCGACTTCTCCTCCTCGGCTGAGTTCTTCGTGTGCATTGGTGTGTTTGGGTTCCTCTACTGCACCGCCACGCTGGTCCTCTACCTGGGCTACCAGAACGTCTACCGCCAGACCAGCCGTGGCCCCATCATCGTGAGTACAACCCCCCGCCCCACCACGAATCTGAAGAGGCTCCACCCCTTCAGATTCAAGGCGTTTTTGTTTCTGTCAGACATCAGAAGTTCTGTGAGAAACCAGACACCTCCTCAGATCCTTTGTCGTTTCTCTCGAATTGTGATTGGAGGGGTCCCCCCCCCTCCCCGTCTGAAACACACCCGGCGTTAACTGTGTGGTGTCCCCCGTCAGGACCTGGTGCTCACCGCCATCTTCGCCTTCCTGTGGCTCGTGTCGTCGTCGGCCTGGGCCAAAGGCCTGACCGACGTGAAGACTACTACCGACCCCGACTTCCTCATCAAGACCTGCCCCGCAGCCTGCAATGCAGGGGACCCCCCCCACATGGGCCGCCTGAACGCCTCGGTGGTGAGTGGAGCTTCATGTCGCGTCGCTGTTCTGTTAGCAGAAGTAAAGCTTCTAGAGGAGCCACACAGGTCCGGTAGAACCAGACGGGTTTTAATGGACTTCTATAAGTTAGAAACATTAAAAACTTGTGTAAAAAATGAAAGTGAGACGTAGAAAAAGATTAAAGTATAAAAATGATTAAATCAGATAAATAAATGTAATAGATAGATGGATAAAACCTGCAGGTCGCTGCTACCAGGGGTTTATTCCTCTACTGAGCGCTGCAGAAAGAAAAAGTTGCTCCAACTTGTTTGGTTCTGATTCTGGGAACAAGAATTTAACCTGTCCCTGAGGGCCTGAGGGGGCGGGGCCTCATTAAGTAAAGCAGAGTGTATTTTTAGTCCAGACCTTTCCTTTCTTGGACCACAGCGAATCAGTATCCTCCATCTAACCCTGTCTTCTGCATCCTCTTCTCTCACACCAACTACCTTCATGTCCTCTTTCACTACATCCATAAACCTCCTCTTTGGTCTTCCTCTAGGCCTCCTGCCTGGCAGTTCAAAACTCAGCAGCCTTCTACCAATATATTCACTATCTCTCCTCTGGACATGTCCAAACCATCTCAGTCTGGCCTCTCTGACTTTATCTCCAGAACCTCTAACATGTGCTGTCCCTCTGATGTACTCATTCCTGATCCTATCCTTCCTGGTCACTCCCAGAGAGAACCTCAGCATCTTCATCTCTGCTACCTCCAGCTCTGTCTCCTGTCTTTTCCTCAGGGACACTGTCTCTAGGCCAAACAACATCGCTGGTCTCACCACAGTTTTGTACACCTTTCCTTTCATTTTAGCTGAAACTCTTCTATCACTCATCACACCTCACACTTTCCTCCACCCGTTCCATCCTGCCTGGACACGCTTCTTCACCTCTTTTCCACACTCTCCATTGCTCTGGACTGTTGACCCTAAGTACTTCAAATCCTCCACCTTCTTGATCTCTTCTCCCTGTAACCTCACTCTTCCACTTGGGTCCCTCTCATTCACACACATGTACTCTGTCTTACTGCGGCTAACCTTCATTCCTCTCCTTTCCAGGACAAACCTCCACCTCTCTAGCTTCTCCTCCACCTGTTCCCTGCTCTCACTACAGATCACAATGTCATCTGCAAACATCATAGTCCATGGAGATTCCTGTCTAACCTCGTCTTTCAGCCTGTCCATCACCATAGCAACAAGAAGGGGCTCAGAGCTGATCCCTGATGCAGTCCCACCTCCACCTTGAACTCCTCTGTCACACCTACACACACCTCACCACTGTCTTACAGTCCTCATACATGTCCTGCACTGCTCTAACATACTTCTCTGCCACTCCAGACTTCCTCATACAATACCACAGTTCCTCTCGGGACACCCTGTCATCAGCTTTCTCCAGATCTAAAAAAACACAATGCAGCTCCCTCTGGCTTTCTCTGTACTTCTCAATCAACATCCTCAAAGCAAATACTGAATCTGTAGTACTCTTTTTTGTGGCATGAAACCATACTGCTGCTCACAAAAAGCTTCTTCCATCAGAGGATTTGATTAAATCTAAACTTTATATTTCATTCCCTCGTCATCCAGCTGGAGGCCTGTTCTTACTTTACTATAAAGCAGACAGTGCCCCCTGGTGTTCAGCATAGAAAGCAGGCTGTGTGTCAAGTGAAGCGATGTCAGGGTTGCGTACATCACCATGGCAACTTGTTCCAGACAGGCTAATGCTCAGTGCAGGAGATCAGATATATAAAATCACGCTGGCTCTGCTCCCTGAGATCAACCTGCGCTTGAACGACGGAGGAAACTCTTCTTGTTTCACCAACAATCATTAAACTCATTGAACCGACTCTCTCTGACTTCACATGTCAATCACAAACTGAACCCCCCCCCCCCCCCCACGCCGTGTTTTCTTGTCTCCCTGCAGATCTTTGGCTTCTTGAATCTGATCTTGTGGGCGGGAAACTGCTGGTTCATCTACAAGGAGACGCCTTTCCACAAAGATCCCGTCCCGCCGCCCCCCATGGATGAAGGAGGCGCCCCCGGACCCTAGCTGAATCGCCCAGGGTTCCTCCGGCATGGGCACCGTCCCCACAGCAAAAAAAAATCTGTGCCCAACACTGATCTGTGATGTTAACCTGCAGAAACACGATTAGCATGAATCCCCTTTGAGTTGTTCAAGCCCCCCCCCCCGAATGAGCACACACGCCTTTATTCTTTTACAGCATCTGTTCCCGCGTGCCTTAAAATCACAAAAGTGCAAAACTAAACTGCTCGTATCGTAACCATGAATGTATTCAGAGCTAACGCTGACGGAGCGTCGTCCTCCACGGTCGCACACAATCCTCACTCCGTGTGGGAAGACTGAGCCGTCGGCTGAAACCGACCCCCACAAAACGGTTCCGTAAAGCAGAAATAACCCCCGAAGCGTTTCAGTGCCTTCAAACCACCCGCCTCTCGGTGAGTCTGGAAGTTACGGTATCTACATTTCATCGGTTTTCCCCATTTAACGGTTCCGTTGTTTCCCAACAGTGAAATGTTCCGTTTGCCGTCTCGTTGGTTTCTGCTGTTGTGATGCTGTCAGGTTTGCTGTTTGTCGTCTCACTGAGCAGCTTTCGTCTCGTGTTGGTTAAATAGTCCCGCGTAGGAAACACGGAAACGGACAGGCGTGTTCAGCCGCGCCGACGTCTTCCTGCTGTATTTCCCTCCATCTCCTGCCTGATTTCCACGTCGACTTTTAAACCATTAGTCGTTCTGAGTCACTGCCGGTAATTTTGTCCACGTGTTATTTGCTTTGCACTAATATGAAGCTCCCAGACGTTCGACAGCCTCTAGGGAGACACTGGGGGGGTAATAATGATCACAGGTTTGAAGGAACCGTGGATCTGTCTGGAACCAATCGTCTGACTTCAGTGTTTTCTGCTTTCTCTGTTTTAAAGGTAATGATGGATTATGTTGCCGTGTAAACACGAGCGTCCGTCTCCTGTCTTAATTAGTTGATAAATGATCTTGTCTGTACTTTTTTTCACCCTCACGTTTACGTACATTTTGAGCATCCTTCAGTTGCCAAAGAGGTCAAATAAAAAGGCTTCTCTTCCTACCGGGTCGATGACATCACCGCCTCTGTTTTTGTTTTTTACTGGTGCAACAGACGTTATTTGTTTTGGAGTGTTGGATCTTTGTGCTAAAGGCTCTTCATCCTACTGATGATGTCAAATTCACACATTAAAGGGCTCCGTGGGCGCTGGCTTTAATTTCCTGTTTGGACTGCAGGTCAGATAGCAGCTCCACTCAGCAAGGGTCCTCTTCCTCCTCTTCCTCCTCCTCAGGCCTGCTGGTGTCGTAGCGCTGATGGAGACGAACCCCTCGCTACGAGTGGAGAGGCGACCTATTTGTTGATCTCTAACTTATGGAGTCTGTTCTCTTGTGACTGGTTGTTAAAGCTGATAATGTGATAAATTTGCCCATTTTTGAAATGCAATAGTCCAACAATGTAATAAAAGACCTGAACTGATAAGGTAATGATTTATTACTAACCTGAACCCCTAATTATTCCATTATTAGCCAAAAGACCGTAAACCTGAACCCTAGACCCTAATTCTTATGTTATTGGCTTCAGGACTTTTATTACGTTATCAGTCTATTACATTTCAAAAACAGGCCAATTCATTCCGTTATCTTCTTCACTGGACGTTTCTAGAATCCAGGGTCGAAAACAGAGCCACAGCGTCCCGCTCGAGTCCCGTCAGGCTGGTTTGTGTCCATTTGTATTACAAAATCTATCACTCATCTCCATCTTAACGTTATATACAATCATTGATCTGCTGTCGCAGATGTGGATGGTATGATTACCGTCAGAGGGCTGGACACGTGTGACGCGGTTACATCACGCCTTCACAGCGAGGCGTGTTGGTGAGCAGCAGGGCTCTGGCTGGCCTTGGGAGGCTTAAGTGTTTACTGGGGATTAGGGTCGGGGAAGGTGTGTTCACATGTGTGGACCTGTGACTTATGATCCCCATTAAGAACACGATGCCCCCCCCCAACCCAGCATCGGTGTTCCATCCGCTGGAACCTCGTCTGCAGCCGGAAAGAAAATCCATCTGAGCCGAAGACCCAACAGGGAAATGCAAAGGACTCCCAGGGGCCTGAAACTGTTCTGATGGTGTCCAGCGTTCAGACGTCACACGTGTCTCAGCCAAGATCATTTTGATGTTTAGAATGCTGTGTAATGTGGTTTATCGTTGTTTCCATAGAAACCTGTGACCAAAGGTCATTCCAGCCATCATACATTCGTGCTTTACCAAACATTCCCAACCGGTCATGAAAAGGAGTCCATCATGGCTGTCCTCACCACTGTCTTCTAAACTTTCCCTTCGTTCTCCCAGAGACTTTTCTGTCACAGCCGACACTTTAGTCTCGTCAAATAAATACAAACGTCGGTTGTGTTTTAGCCACTCTTTTCAGTCACATTCAATTTAAAATTGTATTTTTACTGCAGTCTGAAAACATTTCAACCCCCTGCATAGCGAAAGCAGAGTGACCAGCACCGTGGACTTCTCTTAGCGGTACACAACCGACGTTCTGAATCTGAGCTGTAACGCTAAGTCAAGAGGAGCCGCTTTGCTTCCTCAGACTTTGGGAATCTGCAGCGACTCGAAGGTAAGATTCCATCAGGTATCATGAAATCCTAGAAGCAAACATCTGGAGACGCCTCCAAGTCTTGGTTTCAGAAGAAGTCCTCGGGTCATCCTGGGTTAAGACACTGGTGTGTGGGTTGAAAGGGTCTCTGCAGAGTTCTAGAGACAAATACAGTATTTTCCAAACTAAGGCGCACCCACAATGTATGATTCTTTTTTAAATAAGCCATTCAAGTACACTGGACTATAAAACGCATCTGAGAACTCATCAATGGATGGTCTATTTCAAAACTTTTCATATATAAGGCGCATTGGTTTATAAGAAATTGAGAAAATGAAAGGCTTATAGGTGCGCCTTTAGTGCGGAAAAATACTGTAGAAAGGTGGGATCGATGGTCAGAGAAATCAAGAAAACCATCTTCTGGTATATTTGAGGAAAGACTTTTTCTGAGCCATTTAAATTTTTCTTTAAATTGGTTACAGATTATAAATACGATATTTAAAGAATAATTCCAAATTATAAAAATATTTGTCGTGTTTAAATTGTTGAATCCACGCCGTTGACTCGTTGTGGTTTAAAGTTGGTCGGAAAAGAACAAAAAAAATTTTAAAATGACATCATTGAGAAACTTTCTGCCCGTGTGTGTGTGTGTGTGTGTGTGTGTGTGTGTGTGTGTGTGTGTGTGGGCGTGACACGAACGCGCACGCAGGAAGTTCCTATCCGGTCGCGAGCACGAGCGATGACGTAAGCTGCTTGCCGCGCAGTGATGATGGCGGTGCGTGAACGCGCAGTAAAAGTAATGGCTGCTCTGGATCGGCGGGTGCCTAGCCTCGATGAATTCGTGGGTCAAAGCTGGACGGCCTGGGCCGAGTGGGCCGGCGTGACGGCGGCGGATGGTAAGCAAGCACCGCGACGCAAAACACGGGCCGCCGCGAGGACATTTTAACCGAATCCGCGGGGTTTATTTTCGGGGAAACGGAGGACGGAGCTAACCGTGTTACCCAAACAAAGACCCTGCCGGGTCCTAGCGCTGGGTGGGTAACATGTCGCTGCCTCCCCGGTGCCCCCCGAACGCGGTCCGGGATGGAGCACCGAGGGGGGGTTCTGCCTTCGTGGCGTGTGTTTCCACGGTGGTGGGAGTCCAACCTGCTGTCAGCCTCCCCCAGGGGGGGTTCGGTTTGAGTGGAGCCGGCGCTCGGAGCGGAGCGGAAGGAGGCTGGAGTGGAGCAACTTCTCCCCGCTAGGCTAAGCTAGGCTAGGCTAGCCGGGCTAGCGTTGACGACGAGGCAAGTTAGCCGCTAGCATGCTAGCGCTAGCCGCGGTGGGGCTGAGAGGAGACGCCGGTGACGGGGAAGGAGGAGGCGGAGGCTCCCGCCGCCGGGGAGCCGAGCGGCCGTCCCCGTCCCGTCCCCCCCCCCGCCGGAGCGTCTGGACTGATCCACGCGTGGACAGGAAATCAGATGTGTGACCCAGAAAGGGTTCCTGCCCTTCCCCAGCTCCTGTGTGTGTGTGTGTGTGTGTGTGTGTGTGTGTGTGTGTGTGTGTGTGTGTGTGTGTGTGTGTGTGTGTGTGTGTGTGTGTGATTGACTCCCATCCCTCTTAAGTCCCACTCAGCCCACAACTGTCACATAAAGTCCCACCAGAGCCACCAAGTGACCCCAAAATGAGCATGTTGACCTTTATGTAACACACCTGCTCAGTGTGTGTGTGTGTGTGTGTGTGTGTGTGTGTGTGTGTGTGTGTGTGTGTGTGTGTGTGTGTGTGTGTCCTCCCTCCCTCCCTGACTGAACCTGTGGTGTTTCAGGGCCCGACGTGGACGACTGCAGTAAGAATGGCAAGAAGGCGGCCGAGGCCATGTCGCTCAGCAAAGAGGGTAAGTTTGTCCACGGAGATGGGGGGGGGGTCCACACGTTAACGTGTGTCAGACGTCACATGACCGCTTCATCCACCGCCAGTTTCACGTTAAACACAAAATAGGACGTTTGATTTCTCCTGCTATTCAAGCGTCTGAGTGGAATACCTCAGAAGAACCTGTTGGTTCATCAACAACTTTGGAGCTCGTCAGGTGAAAATCAGGTTTCTAAATCATGGAATTTTGGCGTCATGACGACGGATCCAGAGGAAAACGAATCAGAATAAGATGAAGTTTGCGTACGTCGGCGCTCACCACCCGCGATCGATCGATCGTCTTCCTGAGAAAAGCATCTTGTGATCGAGTCGAGAACAGAAGAAAAAAAAAGTGGGTGAACGTCCACAGAAGATCAAACGCTACGATGCGTTCAAAGACGTAAGCGACCGTCGTAAAACTGAGTATCGTCAGAGTCAAGGTCTTCTTTTACGTGACGTCTGAACGATTCAGACGTTCATCACGCTTCCGGTCGCTCAGAAGCGTCTGGATCAGACCCAGTAGGTTCTGGTGGAGCCATGAAACCAAACTGGAGCCTCTGGATGAGGGGCGTGTCTGGAGGAGGACCCCCCCCCCCACTACCTGAAGATTAGAATTAGATTAGATTACACTAAGAACAAGATCAGATGTATTTCTGACACGTTTTATTTGCTTCTAATTTGAGTCGCCGGTATCCGTCAGTTTTTGACCCTGTTGTTACTTCCTGTGCCGTCTGACACACCTTCGTTGTGCTTCCTGCCCCCCCCCCCAACACAGACATGTCCATCTTCGGCCTCTACCCCGGCCACGACGACTTCTACCTGGTGATGTGCAGCCATTGTGGCCAGGTGGTGAAGCCCCAGGCGTTCGAGAAGCACTGCGAGCGGCGACACGGCCCCCTGGCCAAGCTCTACGCCCGGCTGCGCTCCCCCACCCCCACGCCCCAGCCACCGCCGCCCCCCCAGCCCCGGCCCCACCATGGCCACTCGCCTTCACACGGGACCAGCACCGCTTCCGTTTCGGCCTGGGAGGGGCGCGGCCCAGGGGTGGGGCAGCTCCGGGCGGCCCCGCCCTCGCCTTCCACCCCGCCCCAGTACAAACACCCCAAGAACCCCAAAGATGGAGTACGGTAAGAAGCAGCTAGCTCATGTGGCTTAGCACACAGAATGGAGTCGAGGGGAAACGGCTAGCCTGCGTTAGCATGAAGGTTGTGGTTGAAGGACGACCAGACAGGAAACAGGAAGTCACGGCAGGATCAAAGAATCAGAAAACATGTAGTTATTTAAAAAACAAAGTTACGTAATCCCTCGTTACTCGCGGTTACTGCATTCCAAGAAACACCCGTGAAACGAAATTCTGCCATTTAGCGACAAACTATTGTTTACAGTAATTTAAGTATGAACCCTCCCCATACTGATATTAAACCACCTTCTATCTGCTCTACCTCTTCCCACACGGTTGAAAGCACTCTTGTATTAAAGAAAAGTGTTTTTTAATGCACTGAAGTGCGCTGCGTTCCGTGAGTCTCAGCCAATAGAATGCGCGTACGGTATCACGTGACTACCTACTGTAGTGAAGCCGTGCGTCTTGAAGCGTGAATAAGCGAGGGATTACTGTATAGACGTGGAGAACGTCCCATCTAATCCATTAAGAATGCTAATGCTAACTACAGTAATGTGGTTATTTTTTACCTTTTTTTTAACTTACAGTATTTTCTGCACTATAATGCACACCTGAAAGCCTTTAATTTTCTCAAAAACCGACTGTGCTTTATAATCCAGTGCACTTTATAGTCCAATGCGTTTTATAGTCCAGTGCACCTTATAATCCAGTTTCTTTATAATCCAGTGTACTTTATAATCCAGTTTCTTTATAATCCAGTGCGCTTTATGGTTCGGAAAGTTTGTTTTTTTAGTGGCATCAATCGCGACTGAAACCATCATGTTTGTCCAGTAGAACGACAGAAGTTTTTTATCCCACACCGTTAAATAAAATGGGATAATAAAACTTCATTTAAATTTCCCTGTTAGGTTTAATTTAACCTTAACTTCCTTAAGCTTAATCTTAAACTTAAAGTTCCTGTCCCGTCTCTCAGACATCCCCCCCTGGAGAAATCCTCCCACGGCCACACGGAGTCATCGCTCTTCAAGCAGCCGCCGCCTCTGGAGCCCCCCATGAGCTCGCCGCCGCCGTCAGTCAGGGACCCACCGTGGCCACACGGGGGCGCCCCGCCCGGTCGACCCGGCGACAGGCCCCCCGCCCAGACCCAGAGGAAAGACTCCTCTCTGCCCTCGTCAATGCCGGGACACCGGATCCCCCGACCCTACAACAAAGTGGCCTCCAGTGAGTTCACGCGGGGGGGGGGGTGTCGTAGCCCCGCCCACTGGACTGGGGTTGTTTTTCATGCTGTTTGCTGATGACGACGCTGTTTATCCTCAGAGAGGGAGTGCGACCTGGACAAACACTGCGGCGTCCTCGACCCCGACAGGAAGAAAGTCTGCACTCGTCTCCTGACATGCAATGTAAGCCCCGCCCCCCAGCCCCCCCACACATCATTTCAATCCACGCCTCTGCTTTCCATTCATTGTCATCCGGACTTCGTTTGAATATCTCTGTTTCCCTTCGAACGGAATCGAACTCGTCGGAGCTGAAAGACGGTCGTGGTTTGTTTGACGACTCAGACAACGGACGATGAGTCAGACTTTATTTTTAACTTTGTCTTCGTGGGTCGGCAGCAAAGAGAAACCGACTTCAGAAAGTGCCGACCTTAAAATCTTTTAAACGTGTACAGGACGCGTTCTGTACACGACCCAGCTGTAGTTTGATAAACGGTGAAGCGCAGAGAGAATAAATAGTCGGAGTTTATCGTTTTCCTGGAGTGGATTTTTAGTAGAAATGTGTTTATTTTTTGGTAAAATCCTCCTTTAATATCTTTTTGTTGGTCGATCTCTAATATCTTTTAAATCTTGAGTCAAATTTAAGCTGAAATGAAAGCTGTTTAAAAGATGCTAAACGTTTCCCGTCGTGAAAATGAGTTGAATTTAAGGTGGAATTGCTGTTGATCGTTGCTCGCTTTGGCGTCTCTGTAGAGTTTAATGTGTGAGTTAAATTAGTGGGAATTTAAGGTTTGGTGTGACTCCTGGTTCCGGTCCGGTCTGGTCTAAATCCTGGATCTGAAACGCGTTCCATTGCTCAGCATCGCTGCAGTGTCTCCAGCGATCGGCTCTGACTGACGCTGAACGCTGGAAATGGCTCCCGGCAACAGGAAGCGTCCTTATATGGAGGTGTGAGTGTGAAGGAGGAAGTGTGTGTGTGTGTGTGTGTGTGTGTGTGTGTGTGTGTGTGTGTGTGTGAGAGACCACATGCAGCCCAGCAGGGACAGGATGACCCGACTAACAGGAAGTGAAACGAGTACGGAGGAGGAAGTCTCCTACCTGTAGGCAGGTGAATGGATTCTCAGCAGGTTTCTACCTCCTGTCAGACCAGGAAGTGACTTTAACTATTCGTTGGCGGCGGTTGAAGCTGGTCGTGTTCTTATTCAGACGTTCACTGATGATTGAGGTTCAGTTCTTACATAAACCATAATGACCTCTGACCCCTGACCTCCCCCTCCCCAGATACACTCCATCCACCAGCGCAGGAAGGTTTTAGGCCGCAGCAAGAACTTCGACCAGCTGGTGGCAGAACTCAAGACCAAGGTCCGCGAGAAGGGGGCCCAATCCCTGGAGGGGGGCTCCTCCTCCTCTACCGGACGCTCCCCCAGCCCAGAGGCCCCCAGGGAGCAGGCCGGGGCCCCCCACTGCCGGAGGCCCCTAGCCAGCCTCCCAGCTTTCAGGTGAGCGTTACCCCAGTGGGGTCGTCCTCCTGTCGGTCAGCAGGTTTTAAATGTGTTTCCTGCCCCCCCAGTCGATCCACGGCGGTGTCAGAAAGCATCCCGGAGGAGGAGAAGCAGCGTCAGGACGAGGGGGGCCACCGAGCGCCGTCGCCCCTCGTCTACGGGCGGATCTCCAGCGACGAAAGCGAAATGGAAGCGACCGAAGACCCCCCCGACTTCCCGTCGTCTGCCACGCACCCCCGACCGCTGGCTGTAAGTCCATCGCTCCAGAACGCCATGGCGTTAGCATTAGCGTCAGCTCGCGCAAATGCTAACCCCAACGTGTGTGTGCCCCCCCCCCCAGGTGTGTTCATTCGGGGGCCGCGCTCTGGGTCACGGCATCTACACCTTCGACCGGAGGCTCCATCACCTGAGGGGGGCCCTCAGCAGCATGATGGAGCAGCACGTCAGCGCCACCCTGTGGAGGTAAGGAGACACACACACAGACACACACATTCCTGTAAATACTGCCTAGTGAGGACTGAGTGACTACCCTTACAAAGTGAGAACCACCATTTCTGCTTGACACACACACACTGATCTCTGCCGTCTTTTCTCCCCCACGCAGGAAAATACCTCAGGTCATAGACCTCCACTCTCCGCCCCCCCCAGCCAAGACCCTCATGTCCCCGCCCCCCCCCTCCATGTCTCTACATTCTAAGATCCGCACAGGAAGTCACATCAGCTCCTCCCTCAAGACGACGTCCCCCTCCAGCCGCGGTCCAGGGAGACCCTCGGGGGGGGTCGCGCAGTCGGAAAACACTGGGGGTGGTGGCATCGCTCACCTGGTGTCGCCCCCCAGTAAGCCCTCGCCGATGCGTCAGGTGGTCTCGGGGCGCTCCAAGAACCCCGTGGGGCGCCCCAGCAAGCAGATGCTGAAGCTGCGGGGGGAGGCAGCTGTCGCCGCCACCCTGAGGAAACGCAAAGCCCCCGCCCAGGGGGGGGAGCACTCCGGCCCCGACAGGAACTGCATCGTCCTCCAGGACCGGGGCCGCCCCCCCTCCTCCACCTCCTCCTCCTCAAAACCCCCCCTCCACTCGCCCCTCCCACACGGACAGACCAACGGCACGCTCTCCCCCGGCAGCAAGCTCCGCCCTCAGCCCGCCCCCTCGGAGTCCCACTCGCCGGCTGCCAAAGCCGTCTGGACCTACAAACGGACACACCCGCCCCCCCCGAGCCACTCGTCGCCCCCCCGGAGCTCTCCCCCAACCACCAACAACTCCCACAGTCGGGGCGGGGCCGGGGGGGACTCGGGTGGGCGGGGCTTCGAGCACCAGGGTCTGGTGAAGAAGCGGAAGGGGATCGGCGTGGAGGAGCCCCCCCCGCCGCCGCCGCCCTCCTCCAAAGCCTCAGCGCACCGCCTGCCCGCCCCCCCCGGCGCCGCCACCGCCTCCTCCCCCCGCTCCAACTTCTACACCTGGAAGGAGAGCAAAGGGGGGGGGCTGGCCGGGGGCGTGGAGAAGAAACTGGGCACACAGAAGGTGAGTCGTTTTTACTCCTGCTCTTCATCCAAATCGATTAAATTGATGAATCTGTGATCAGCTGATTGATTTATTGGAATTTAGCAATTCTGATCGGTTATTGGTTCAGGTTATTGATCGTTTACGTCAAAAGAGGTTGCGCTTATTTCACAGAAAAGTAAATTATATATAAATTATATCATTAAATTATTATTATAATTATATATATAACCTATATATTATTATATTATTATATTGTTATTAATTATATTATTAAATTAAATTATTTTATAAATTATAAAGTCATTGATGTCTTCACGTCTCCTGATATCAAATTTTAAGAACGTCAAAAATCTGAATTAAAATTTTCCAACAATTCCCAGTTTGGGAAAGCCTTCCAGTTTGACTGGGGGGTTTTTTTTGGGAGGGGGGGGGGTTCCCAACCGTCCCACCACACCAGTTAATCCTGGTTGGCTGCCGGTGAAGCTGCAGCGTCATGACGATCGATCCAGGAGTTGACGAATCAAGAGAAAGTCTTGAGAAGTTGCCGCGGTCGTTTCTGACAGTTTTACTGGTAGAATCCTGATTTTAAATGGAAACCAGTTCAGATTGAAGTAACGACTTCTCTTTTGTCCCACAGCCAAAACTGCACCATTAAGTGTGCCTGCCTTACAAACCACTATGAGGGAGCCAGCGCTGCCCAGTCCAAGACTGGGACCACAGGACTCGAGTGTGTGTCTGTGTGTGTGTGTGTGTCAGCCTTTTGTCTATCGAGCAAATGCTCCAGGATGAGTGTGTCTGGATGTGTGTGTGTGTGTGCGCGTTTGTGTGTGTCTTATCTGGACGAATGTCTGAGGGAGACCTGGGAGCGGGAGGGTGGGATCAAATTCAGAGTATGGATTTAGAAATACCTCAAGACCATCCGGTTATGCTGCTAAATTAAATATGTTTATAAAATGGATTAAAAATGTTCTTTACCCTTGTTTTGTTTTTACCTTATTTCTAAAGTTTATTTTGAAGTTCCTTTTAAATTTCCTTTAGGTGTGAAACTACACATTTTATGAATTAAAATGATTTTAACTCAGACATGAAGCCCTTCAATAGTTTCCACTTAATGGGGATTATCCTGTTATCCAAGTCAAACTTTCAAGGAATATATCAAGTGTGGTTTTAAATTTCGATTTTAGACAAATATTACAGAGAATTTTCTTCTAGATCAGTAACCTTTAGGATAAATGTAGAATAAGTGATTTCTGCAACCATCTGTTCTCAGTTGTTATATTTTGACTTTGACTTTTATCTGTTATAAACATTTTTACCCCAGATTAAGATCATTACATGGATCCATGTGTTTTAGTGTTCTCTAGATTTCATTACGTCATTGCAGGCTTGTGTCCCACAATGGAGACCGGACCCTGAAGAACATGCTGTATGCAGATGATCCAGATCTGTACCCAGGAACAAACAGAACAAACCAATTTCTTAAAGCTCTGAGAGCCTCCAACTGAAAAATATAGTTTAATCAATTAATATGCAAAAAAAAAGCAAACGGAACAAAATCTAGACGTTTTTTGACCATTCTGTCTTGAAAACGGCATCAGTTGTCGCTCTGGTTGCGAACCGTCCGAAATCTGCCGGAGACCAAACACGTCATCTGTGGGCGGAGTCAGGATTGACCTACATACGGGTAACCGCTAGGGGCAGCAACGATGATACCGGTAGGTCATGACCCGGAAGCAACGAAGAAGAAAACAACCAGTCAGATAATACGAACCGACAGGCACGAAGAAGAAAAGAACCAATCGGCTGAATGACAACAGAAGTAAACAAACAAACGTAAACTAACATTGTGGAACAATAAGTCTGACCGATGTCGTCTTTTAACCAGCCGTCACTCTAATGCTACTGTTAGCAATCCGTAGCGACACAAAGAGTAAAAGAAAATCAAGAGGGTTGCGTTTGTACCAAGAATGAAAGTACATTAGAACATTAAAATAAAGTGTGGTAGGAAATTAAATGAGGTAACATTACTAATTAATTCTTGCAAGAAGTAGATTTATTTACCCAATTTTCCTTTTTTACTTCTCAGTGTCGTAAACAAAGCCCGAACGAGAAAATTAAAAATCAGGAAATGGGAGTGAACCATTTCACGTTTGTTTACTCTTTGTTGTCGGGTCAAACCAGGAAGTGCAACAGAGCCACGAGCCCTCAGCTGAGAAAGTTAAAGATTTCAACTTTTATCGCACTTTAGCGGACAAAACGCGGTAGATTTTAAAACCGGGACGTTTGTGTCCGGTCAGAGGGGAGTCTACGGTTCGAATCCCTCGGAGGCAGCAGATCGTCCCTGTTGGAGAGATGTTCCGTTAATCCTCGGAGGGATTACAGCCCGTTTTCCTTGTCTCTTCAAACAAGGGTTAAAACATCAGAAAACAAATCATTTTTGTTTTTATTTAATTCGATTTTTTGAAATCGATTTTTGATAATACAAAACCACGACAGACAACGCGTCGCCTACACAGGGAAGCCCACATACCGGACATATTTTGCGGAACACCGCGCCTAACTTTCCTTACATGCGTCAAGCGGCTGTAAAGGTGCGCTTCTCTCTGGTGCCGTTCGTCCCGTTTTACCTGTATTTTAATTGTTCGACCTGAGTGACAGTTTAAGTCGTTTCCCATCCCCGCGCCGCTCGCTTGCCGCTCGCTTGCCGCTCTCTTGCCGCTCAGCTGCCGCGTCGCCGCGCGCCGCCTGAAGCGGCAGCGCCCGCGGAGACGCGTCGCGCCCGCCCGTGAGCCCTGCGGTTCTCGTTCCGTGCGTGACCGTCATTATGGGGCTCGCGCAGAGTTCGGACAGGACACGCGCGCCCTTCACGCCGGTCGGGGTTTGCGGGTAGCCGGTGCGGTGGACTCATGCGGCCGGATGTGGAGTACAGCCCGGTGGGAGAGGGGCTGGGGATGCGGGAGTTCTGGCTGTACGTGTGGCTGCGGAGGGCGGCGGTGATCGGGGCGCAGATCACCGGGATCGGACTGACACTCGTCATCTCCGTGCTGTCCAGACCCGGAACCAGTGAGTCACTGTGGACCCGATCCCTGAGGTTCACCGTCAGAACACGACAATGTTACGCTGCTGGTGTTTACACAGGTTCCCGGGCCGGCCGGAACCTCCCTTTATTCCTATAAATTACTTTTCTTTTGAAATTAATTTATCATGAGCTGATTGTAATTTATAATTTTTTTTGATTTTAATAATAAACAGTTTATTGTGAAGAACGTGGAACAGAAAAGGAGGATTCATTCACATTTATTACCTTTTACTTTAAATTTAAATCGATTTTCTCCTAAAACTAACTATAAAATAATGATAAAAATAATGGTAATAACAATAATTATTATTATCTTGGCTATTATTTTCTATTATTATTATTGTCATTCTTCTTGTTAAATATCCATATTATTCTCATTATTATAATATTTATTAATATATTATTATGCTTATTATTCTCATTATTATTCTCATTATTATTTTTGTTAACTTCACTGTCATTATTATTGTTATTAATAGTAGTATTAGTATCATTAGTACAGGATAATTTTGATGATGCTGTTTTTCTGCAAAGATGCTGACCTCTGACCTCTGCTTCTGTTCCAGGTCTGTTTTCCTGGCATCCTGTCTGCATGTCCTTTGCAGTAAGTTTTCGGATTCAATCTATTCTATCTACACAGACACAAAGCACAGCTTCAGAGCGTGAAAATAGTTTTTATGCTCCTTTCATGCAGCGCAGATTAACAAACAAACAAAAAACAATTACATTAAAATAGAAGATAATGAGTTTATTGTTTCACCTGCGTCTGTTCAGCCAGCCGTCACGCCCCACGGTTCTTGTGTCCATCATTTTTCCACTGTGAATAATAGATGGGGGGGGTTGTCGGTCTGAAGACGCGTCAGGTGTCAGGTTACCACCTGACCTACAACACAAACCGCGTCACATGTGTTGATGTCGGGGTTCGTTTCTCACCGGTGTAATTACTCCACCTCGAGGGCAAGAAGGCAAAAGCAAAAAGAAAATATCTGATGAATCTGTGACGTCGTATTTATCGGCCGTCACCGCCACCGTGGTCCTCCATGGTTGATTGACTAAACATTCTGAGCATGCTCAGTGGGAGAGTTCTGATGGGTCCACATGAGTCAGACCCGTGTTCAGGACCATGCATGTCAACCTAGAACCGAGTGAAGAGTAGCGCCCCCTTCCTCCACACACCTGTCCTGCGCTCTTCCTCTCTCCAGTACTGCCTGTGCCTGACCGAAGGAATCCTCGTCGTCTCCGCCGACGGCTCCCTCTTCTGCTGCAAGTCTCGGAACACCAACGTCCGCCTCCACTGGTTCTGCCAGGCCCTGGTCCTGGTGGCCGCCGCCACCGGGCTGAGCTTCATGGTGGCCAGCAAGAACGTGTCGGAGCTCGGCCACCTGGGCAGCTGGCACAGCTGGCTGGGCGTCTGCACCCTGGCCTCCACCCTGCTCCAGGCGGCGTTTGGCGTCTGCATGATCTTCTCCAAGCTGCTGCGCCTCTCCTCCTCCCTGCAGAGGCTGAAGCTCTACCACGCCACCTGTGGGCTGGTGGTCTACCTGCTAGCCACGGTGACCGTGGTGTTAGCCATGTTCTCAGACTGGTTCCAGGCCTCCGTGAAGGGGGCGGCCTGGTGGGCGCTCCTCCTGCTGCCCCTCTTCCCCGCCCTGGTGGTGATGAACCAGATCACCAACGCCTACCTGCCCCGCAAGAAGATCACCAGCTAGGAGGCTAACGGTTCCGAGTTCATTAGCACTTCAGTCTCCGGACGTCTGTGAGAATTATTTGCACTACATGAGCGGAAAGCTGGCGTCAGCGGAGGGTGTAGACTGCTGACAGCTTCAGTTGTGGATGATTATACACCAGCCTGTGTAATCTATTTATCACGTGTTGTGTTTTGACTGTTAGCGGGTGCTACATGAAGCATTTCAGCGTTTTAAAGGTGTAGTTTGTGGGATAGTTAACGACTAGCCGCTAACAAAGTCCTTAAACTACACACTGTTAGCATCTTTATGAGTGTAAATAGATAAAAATGTTTGAGATTGGAGTTGTTTGAAATGTAAAAGCGTTAAAATGTAAAAATTCCAGCATTTAGAGCCTGATGTGAAAAACTTCACGTAGCACCTCTGACTCATTCTAGTCTTTTGTTGTTTGGCGACGATCCGCTTCGTGTTTTCTTTGCTTTTGTCATCGATGGAGAAAAAAAATGATGACAGTCCCTGTTTTGGTTTGTCAAACTTGACCAGAAGCACAACTTATTGTTACTGTCGGACCCTCCTGGGCGAAGCTAACGCTAACTAAACCAATCGAGAACTGGACATTGACTGTTGCTCTTTTTATCCAATCAGAACTGGTGGAGGTTCTCATCCCGGTGATGGTAGATCACTTTATTGAATGAAGTCAGCTTTTATTGTAAGATTTTTATAAACAAGGGTTCCTGCAGACGCCTTGCAGCGGTAGCAGATCTTAGTCAGGATATCTGAAGTAGGAGGAGAAAACAGGTTCTTCTGGAAGATTAGCTGCGCCATCCTTCATTTCAGTCCAACAACACAACGTAGACTTCTGTCAAATCAGGTCACGCCTGAAGCCTCTGAGATGTAAAGATGGTCCTACGCCACGCCCTGCCTTCGTCGCTGGCTGACTTATGCAAAAAGCACCGAGTAGAAGATCCTTTTTCCACATTTCAGACACAAAGGAGTCGTTTCCTTTGCTTCAAAGCTGGACTGGAAACATCTCAAACTGTTGCTATTTTCATTTTCCATAAATTCTGTTTTTCACGTGTCGGGATTCCTTTGCGTGCATTTGCGCGGATCCTCTTCCAGAACTTTCCTCCATTTTTCCCCTTTTAAGGTTTTATTGGATGTTAATTTCTTCCAATCGAGGTTTTTCTGACGTTGACCGACGCCGACGCCCAATGAGGTGATGTGATTTTTGATTGTGGATTAAATAAAACTAATTTAAGCACATTGCCCTCCTTGCTTTACTGGACCGACATGCAGTACCTCAAAGTCGCCACAAGATGGCTTTTTAATTAAAATCATGCGATTATAACAGCACAATAAGCTCCAGATGCTCAGGACATAAATGAAACATAAATACTATAGTTTATTTAACTTTAAAAAAAAAATAAACTAACTATAACGCCTTAAGTTCATGTGAAACAAAGTCTCTGCTCTCATTGGCTATACTCTGGGCTCCGCCTCCGTTACGAGTCGGGGTGTGACGGTTTCTCCTCGCAGATGAAGGTGACGGAGCTGTTCAGCAGGTCATACATGTTGACTTCCACCACCTCCGCTGACGGTTTGCCCCCCCGCCCACCTGCCAGGGTCACCAGCACCTGCTGGGCGGTGGCCAGCTGGGTCTGCTCCCCAGAGACCGCTGACTCCGCCTCTTCGCCACCTGGTGGTTCAGATGGCTTCACCTGATTGGACAGAGATCTTGTCTTTAAAGGGGTTCCAAGTTGTTTCTAAAATACTCAGCAAGAAGTTTTCCACTGAGCGGTTGTAAACTCACACACACACACACACACACACACACACACACACACACACACACACACACACACACTGAGCTCCTTACTGTGTGGGAGGTGGACGCGTCCTCCTGCGGCTCCACGTGGACGGAGATCAGGTGCTCCTGCAGCTCCCCCTGGGAGGGGCAGGTCAAGGGGCAGAGTGGGCAGCCGAAGGTGTCGCCGCTCTGGCTGACATGCTGGCTGGTGATGTGCTCTTGCATCTCCTCCTCCCCCCCCAGCACCGCGGGGCAGTAAGGGCAGTGGACGGCTGCCGCCGAGCCTGGAGGACACACACACATAGACCACCTGAGATGTGTGTGTGTGTGTACAAAACTGTCTTCCTGTCCTTGACGACAGGTGTCTCTTTCTACCTGTATCTGCTGAGAGGTGTCTCTCCTCACCCAGTGTCTGGAGACCCCTCGCCCGTACCTGTGTGGGGCCCTCTGTGGGGCCCCTGTCGACTCACCTTGGTGCTCAGCTGCCTGGTGTTTGACCACGCTGGCGGTGCTGGGGAAGAACTTGAAGCAGATGTCACACTGGACCAGGGTCTTCAGCTGCCGGGTGTGGTTGGCGAAGACATCGGGGTGGTTGGTCCTGTTGTGGTACCACAGACCTGACAGTTGCTATGACAACAGAGAAAGACACACGCATGACATCGTCACCGGCGACCAGCTGGGCGGTGAAGCTGAACAGCTTCTCCTACCTGGTAGGACTTGTTGCAGAGGTCACAGCTGAAGGGCTTGGTTCCGGTGTGCGTGCTCTTGTGTTTGTCCAGCAGGGCGGCGCTGTTGAACACCTTGCTGCAGGTGGGACACTTATGGTACTCCTTCGGATGGAACTCCTGGATGTGTTGGCGATGTTCGTCCAACGACGAGAAGCTGAGGCAACACTTCTGACAGTCGTGAGGCTCGGACAAATCTGACAGGAGACGACAGAGAGTCATGACATCGTGGTCGAACATGCGTGTGTGTGTGTTTTGTGTGTGTGTGTCTTACTGTGGAAGGTGTGCAGGTGCACGGTTAGCCCGCTAGCCTGGCTGTAGCCTTTGCCACACTCCCGACACACATAGGGCCGGTCTCCGGTGTGTGTCCTCACGTGACGCGTCAGTTCGATGGACTGGGCGAAGATGGCCTTGCAGTACTGACACACGTACATCTTCCCTGAACACAAGAACACAACAACGACCGTGAACCGTAGCGCCGTGGCTAGCGGTGAAGCTAGTGAACCGACACGACCGTCATGTATGCGTTACCCTCAGAGTGTTTCTTCTTGGTGTGGTACGCTAGCGCCGCGGCCACCCTGAAGCTCATGTCGCAGTGTTTGCAGCTGTAGGGTTTCTCCCCCGTGTGGAGCCTCATGTGGTTCTTCAGAGACGAGTTGGCGCCAAACTTGGCGCCGCAATCGTCGCAAGCGAACGGTTTCTCCTCAAAGTGTTCGGTGCGCTTGTGGTAAATCATGCCTGGGGATCAACAAGAGGCGGCGGGGTTGACTAGATGCTGCTAAGCTAGCAGAGAATCGTTTGGGTCGTCGCAGATCCTCACCTGACGGGTGGGCGAAGGTCCGCCCGCAGAGGTCACAGGGCACCTTCTTTTTCTTGGTTTGCGCGGGGCCGCGGTGAGCTTCTGTCCGATGGCGCTGCAGCGCCCTCTGATTGGGAAGCTTGACGGAGCACTGGGGGCACTGCTGCTCGTCGTCCTGCGACATGGAGCAGCGCTTCACGTGGACCAGCATCCGACACTTGTAGGCGAAGCCCCTCTTGCACCAGCGGCAGGAGTAGGGCTTGGAGGTAGCATTAGCGTCCTTCTCGTTTTCCTCCCTCTCCTTCTTGATGGGTTCTTCCTCTTCCTGTTGATTTTCCTCCGTCGTCACGTCTTCCTCCTTTTCAGAATCAGCTGTAGAATTCAAGACGCGATCAGTTCCCTGACTTCACAACGTTTTAAAGAACACGGGACGCACCCAGTCAACCGAGTCTCTTTGTTACCTTTGTTGTGGTTTTCTTGTGGCTCCTCCATGTCCTCCTCCGGTTCCTCCAGCAGGGGGAGCAGTGATGGGGGGAAACAGGAAGCAGCTTTCTCTTGAATGGCCCGGAGCAGACTGAGGAGCGCCGCTCCACTGAGCTGCCCGTCCTTCACTCCGCTCATCAGCTTCTCCAGGGCGGCGCTGGGCTCCGCCTCCTCACAGCACCGACAGACCACCTGCCGGGGGGGGGGGAGAAGGCAACTGGATTTACCTCCGATACAGAGACGATGGGGCTTCTTCTGAAAACAGGCATCTTTTCTACTCGTTTCGATTTTTCTATTCTTTATTAAAGAAGTTGATGTGAACTAAATACAAAACTCCCCCCAATCTCTAACCCCCAACCCTTAATCCCTGAATTTACTTTGAAATATTAGTCTTCTGGTTGAGTTTTGTTTGTTTGTTTGTTTGTTGCTCTACCTGTCGCTCCTGCTCATCCAGGACGCTCTGTGCTGCCTGGCCCAGCAGCTCTAGGACAGACGGGACGCTGCTGAGGAGCTCTACGATCTCAGCGGAACATTCCAGAACTCCAGCTGAGGCAGCGCTGGACGCCGTCGCCATTCCAACTTCTTCATTTTCTGAGGAGGCCACTTCTGTCGGTTCTGGGAACAAATAGATCCTGTTTGAGGTTACATTGAACACCATTGGGTTTAGAGACTGTCCTTTGACAGGACAAGAACCCAGAACCTACCGGAGGACTTGGACACCTCCACACAGCCTCGTTTACAGGCTGGTTCCTCCGACAGTGACTTGTCTTTCATCAGCTCCGCTGCTGACTCCGTTTCCCCTGAGGTTACGTCGTCCTCGCCGCGTGAAAGTGAAAGATCCGGGTTGAGGTTCTGGGCTTTGCCTGTCGTGGCGACATTGGTCTGTGTAGACGGAACCGGGACAGACGGCTGCTGGCTCACCAGGCTGGTGAGGACGTTCTTGAAGCCTACGGCCACGTCGAACATCTGCAGACTGTCCGCCGCCGTGATGATGCGGCTGACGTTGTGTTTGCCGATGGGCAGCTTGCCGGTGTAGACCATGTCAAGCAGGCAGCCGAACTCCTGCGAGGAAACCATCGTCGTGTCGATGGAGATGGTATCCGAGCCGTCCAGGAGGGACCTGACAGAGATCATGTTAACTGATTAGACGTCATGGTTCCAAAGAGTCAACACCCCAATCGGAACAAGACAAGACCCCAATAGCCGGAATTCTTTCACGTCGTACTCGCTCTACCTGAACAGCAGACTGGAGGCAGCCAGGACCAGCTTGTGAGCTCGGTGAGGACTGTCCCCTACCAGGATGGTGCAGTCACAGAAGTGACCCTCCTTCCTCAGGGCCCACAGCTGCTGCATCAGCTGGCTGCTGTAGTTGGGGAGCTCCATCATCTTGCCTGAGGGCCAGGAGGTGGAGAACGCTCTGTCCTTTCCTTGAATGAAGAGAACATGGTGTGAAATAGAGCCCAAACTGAACACACCGAGCATAGAACCTCATCGGGGTGTAGATTTGGTTTTACAGTGACGTCATGGAGGTTCGATAGTAGTCTTGAGTCTTTAGCAAGTAGCCATGATGTCACGACGCTCCCAAGCGGCCGCACCCGTCTTTAACTAACAAATCAGTGTGTCATGACTCATATTTAAGATCTGAGAACCACCAGCACCCATAATGGACCAGTCTGACACTGGTTCTTTGCTACTGGGTCAACATCCAGCTGCTGGGTTACTGGTAAGTCTGTGCTCCGGTTGTGTTACCTGAAAAATGTGTGTGTCTTCATTTTTGGTGTGTTTGTTATGTCCTAATTTGACAGTAAATTGGTTTAGAAACAGGAGAGAAGCAGTAGATAGTCTCTCCACCCGGCTTTGACGTCGGTTCATCTTTCCACGCATTTCAACAATGGAGACTTGTGTGTTTTCATGATCAGAGACTTTCTTTGTAACTTGGACGCAATAAAAAAAACTTTCTGTGTGTTCGTTTGATTTTAATGAATTACGAACCGAGTGTAAAGATGAGTTCGATTTGTAGAAAAGTAATGAATGAATGAATGGCACCACCATGCTTTGTTTTCAAAGAGGAAGGCGGGACTGACAAACCGGAAATGACGTTTAACCCCGGCGGAGTCGATTTAGAAATAATAATAAATGTCAATTAGCTAACTTTTATTTAATAATGATTTCTTCACATGAAATTTTTACTTTTTTTTTTTAGAGTTTTCTGCGCAGACCCGGAATTCATCGTCCTGGTTTAAGGTCAGATGTTCGGTTTGTCACTCAGGGAGCCCTCAGAGATAGCCGCGCTATCGTTAGCTTTAGCTCCGGATGCTAATGTCTTCTACAAAGTGTGACTAGTGTTAAATCAGTGAGTTGATTGTGATACAGGAGCCGTTCTAGTGAAAATACTGCCGAGCGACCGACCGAAACTCCGCTTCCAGTCAGTGGGTGGATTTACCTTCAGATATTCAAACGATCCGTCTCTTTATTTAAAAGGCTCTGTCGAACAATTCTGCTGTGCGCAATAAAGCTTAGCCGTTTTGAAGATGGAGGCAGACCCTACGGCAAGCGAACAGGGACAAAAGTGGAAATGAGTTCGCGTTTCTACGTTGTCGAATAAAACCAAATAAATATGTGAATTGAATAAATGTTAGGGAATACTTTTGACTTTACTCACATTTTCAACAAACATATACTTTAAACTTGTAGTAAACTTGTAGTTTTAAGTTTAGGTTTTTAAGTTTAAATAAAACAAGGCCACACAATTTTTTTATTCTTTTAATTCAGATCATTAAAAATCTCTATTATTTGTTTTTGCTGGCAACTGACAATTTTTTTTCATATCAGATATGTTTTTTGGAGTCTTTTTGTAGTCAATAACGTTATTGTTATTTCCTGTTTTATAATCCAACATATTTCTGAGGTGAAAATTATCTCACACTGCATCTAATGTGTAACTGGTCCACGCAACAGTTATTTAGTCTTTAAACGGGCTTTTAGAGGTCAGAGGTGAGGAACCAGCCTGTTGACACCCAACTATCGTACCACTTCCTGAATCTGTCACGTGGTATCAGCTGGGCAGCAAGGCTTCGGACGTCATCACTGTTAGCTCCTCCCCTAAAGGAAGCAAGCGCCTCCCGGAAACCCCCCTCTCCCTTACTCGTCACACGCTTTGAAGGCTCAATACAGAACGTCACGTGACTACGGGGTTACGGATTTTTAGCTAGCTAGCTAACCGTTGCGCATCGTTCTTGACGTTTCCTCGTAAATTCTGTTTGTTGTGAATCATATTTATCCAGTTTTTTGTGTGTATTTGTGCGCTTTGTGAAGCGACATGTTCACTTTTTAGCTGAAACAGAGCCGTGACGCAAGTGTTATGCTAACTCGCTAGGGATTAGCTTAGCCTCTGCTAGCCGACTATGCTAGCCCCTTTGGACGGAGTTCCGCCGTCTTATTGCTCTTTTCGTGCCCATCAGTCTCACCATGTGATCGGCGCTGACTTCTAGGACCATGGCGCCCCGCTTGCAGCTGGAAAAGGCGGCTTGGCGCTGGGTGGAGACGGTGAAACCGGAGGAAATCAGCCAGGAACACATCGACCTAGCATACCGCATCAATCTCCCGGCCTGCAAGAGAGGATCCTGCAGGTAGAGCAGTGACATTCTGGACACCTTCATCTGTCCTAATAGGATTATGTCATCACAACACTCTCTTATCAGATTATTATTTAATTTATTTTCTACTTTAGTTGTCATTCCGACTGAATGATGATTCAAAACCCGTGTTTGTTTACTTGTGAACAAGCCAACATAGCATGAAGAGCAGCTTTGCTGACGTCATATGTAATGTAAGGTCATGAACATCAGTTCTTCAAATGTATACATTAAAAAAAACAGATATTATCTAATGGATGATAGTTTTTAAGCATTGAAAGAATCACTAGTTCCAGTAGTTGGAATGAAGTTGAATGTGGCACCTAGCTGTGTAATAAAGCTTTATTTTAAGGGTATATAAATATAGCTGGACATGAATTGTTTCTCCTCAGAAAGAGAAATCAGGCTCTGTTACTATTAAATCAGGCATTGGAACGTTCATACCGATAACTTTGTTTTGCAGGAGGAATTGCAAAGGGAATCCCAACTGTCTGGTGGCGATCGGTGAACAGGCCTGGCTCGGAGAGATCGATGAAAATACTTTCCACAACATCGATGATCCAAATTCAGAGCGCCGAGACAAGGTATAGCTTTTCTCATTTGTGTTATTTTACTCGACTCTCAGTTTAAACAGGTGGTCTCTTGGCTTTTGAGGTCTGTATTTTTGCCTGGTTTGTCTTCTGTCATTGAGTCTTGAAATGAAACATACCACCCTGCATACTTCAAACGTTTCACACAGTTGCCTGCTCGTGTCACACGTCTGTTGTGGATGGATCGCATCGCGGTCAGAGGGAGAATAGTACAATAATACCTGATGACAGCTAATCCTGCCTCGCTGTTTGTTTCCTGCCAGAACACATTCGTCGGCCTGACTAACCTTGGTGCCACATGTTACGTCAACACGTTCCTGCAAGTGTGGTTCCACAACCTGGAGCTGCGGAGGATCCTGTATCAGTGCCACAACCCCCGAGCGCAGGAGCACAACACCGAGTCTGGTATGAGTGGAGACGGAACGCCGGAGATGATTTGTGGTTGATCTTTAAGTATACATTACGGGTGTATAATTAATCATATATATATATACGTTATGTAAACAATAATAAAGAATGAAAAGAAACACAAAGTCACGAGAACACACGAGCTACGTCTTTTTCGTGTGGAAGCGTTTTGCTCTTCGTCTTCTTAATAAATCGTATCCTCGGCTCAGTAAAACACACACACACACACACACATTTATATATATATATATATATATACATTATTTTATTTTATTTTTTTCAGATTACGAGCCTCAGTCCATCTGTGAGCATCTCCAGTATCTGTTTGCACTCCTGCAGAACAGCAACAGGAAGTACATCGACCCGTCAGGGCTGGTCAAAGCGCTGGGCCTGGACACGGGGCAGCAGCAGGTAACCCACGTATGAATTCTAAAACAGATATATATGCAGTAACATCTGAAGTTACCCAAACCACGTCTGGAAATCGACCGTTTGCCAGAATCGAATGAGATGAACAGTTTTGCTGATGATCAACAGGTTTTAGTTTCAGAATCTCAGGGGATTGAGGGACGTGTTTTCTTTTTTTCATCATTGAATTGTTTTGTTTTTTTTCCAGGACGCCCAAGAGTTCTCGAAGCTTTTCCTGTCTCTGTTGGAGGACACGCTGTCCAAGCAGAAGAACACGACGCTCCAGAACGTCATCCAGCAGCAGTTCTGTGGGCAGTTTTCATACGTCACTGTGTAAGACGCCACAAGTCTCCTTTAAAACGTCTCAGTTATATCTGAACTGAGTGATAATATAGACTAATGTAAAACCATCCGTTACCGTCATGTGACCCGTTGCCATGGTGTCGTCCTCCAGCTGTAACCAGTGTGGGCGGTCCTCTGCTCTGCCGTCCAGATTCTACGAGCTGGAGCTGAACATTCAGGGACACAAGAACCTCACTGAGTGCGTCACCGAGTTCCTGAAGGTAGTCTCCACCCCCCACTGCGACAAACATCTGATCCAGAACCATCCAGCTCAGCTTCAACAGTCTTATTGTTATTATGGGATGACATGCATGTACAGGTAGACCCAAACTAAAGTCGTTTAGAGTCTCGTCGTTCTCGATTATACAGAAAAATACACGGAAACGAGTTGATTTGATTCACATCGGACCAATTAACGTAAGCTGAGGTCTACCTGTACCCACACACACACACACACACACACACATACACGCACACACACACACACACACACACCATTCGTCCATCTTCCAAACTGAAGCAGCCGGAGGTGTTACTCACCGGTCTGACCTCCTGCAGGAGGAGAAGCTGGACGGTGAGAACCGTTACTTCTGTGAGAGCTGCCAGAGCAAACAGAGCGCCACCCGGAGGATCAAACTACACAGCCTGCCGCCGACGCTCAACCTGCAGCTCATGCGCTTCGTGTTCGACAGGTGAGCCGTCACGTCGGTGCTGACACGCCGCTGGTTTCGTACCGGATTAACCGCCGATGTCTACCTGCTGGTTTCTAAGTGTGTTTTTTCTCCTCCAGACAAACAGGCCACAAGAAAAAACTGAACACCTTCATCAGCTTCCCGGAGCAGCTGGACATGGGGCCTTTCTTGGAAGGAAAACCAGGTGAGAGCGTCGTGACGTCACGACCAATCAGAAGACGTCATCTCCTTCTGACTGGGAGACGTTCGCTCTCATTGAAAGCTCCTTGACGTTTTTGTCGACTCCGCCTGCAGACCAGACGTGCGTTTACGAGCTGAGCGCGGTGCTGATCCACCGCGGCGTCAGCGCCTACTCGGGCCACTACATCGCCCACGTGAAAGACGCCCGGACCGGCGACTGGTACAAGTTCAACGATGAGGAGATCGAGAAGATGGAAGGAAAGAAGCTGCAGCTCGGCATCGAGGAGGACATCGGTGAGGAGCGCGTCACGTCGTAGCGGTGTAGTAACAGATTAAGGCCTGTAGGGGGCAGTAGAAACAAAAATGTAATAATTCTGGTTTGCAGAGGAAAATGTTGGAAAGAAACGAAGCAAAACTGTTTTATTATTAACTGTTTGGCTGCCAGGTCAGTATATTTCTGTTCTTGAACACCGTCTAAAGATACATCTGTTAACGTCTTCCTCTCTCGTCTCGTCAGCCGAGACGGCCAAGTCCCAGACGCGGAAGCCGAAGTGCAGCAAAGGCTACCACTGCTCCAGGAACGCCTACATGCTGGTGTATAAAGCCCAGGAGGAGGAGAACTCGGACCCGTCCTGGACCAACGTCGAGGTGCCGGGTGAGTTCTGGAGCTCACCGTTTCCACTTTGTTGGCCTTGACTGATCTTGTCTGATGGTTCTGCCTCCGTCCCGGCGGCCAGCCTTCCTCCAGAGGTTGGTGGACCAAGACAACCATAAATTTGAGGAGTGGTGCAGCGAGATGGCCGACATGCGGAAGCAGAGCGTGGATAAGGGCAAAGCCAAGCATGAGGAGGTGAAGGAGCTCTTCGAGCTCTTACCCACGAGAGACGGTCGGTAAAAACACCCTGACCCCCCCCCAACAGACAGCGTGTAGATGTTTCCATCCGCCGTTCGGCTTCAGGCTCAACTTCGGCTTCTGGTTTTTCTGACGCGCTTCTGCCCCCCCCCCCGTGTCTCAGGCGAGCCGTACGAGTTCGTCCCTCTGGACTGGCTGAAGAAGTGGCTGGACGACTCCACCGCCACCAAGGAGATCGACAACGGCCACTTCCTGTGTTCGCACGGGAAGCTGCACCCGGACAAGGTGGGAGACTCCAAGAGGGTGTCCCAGCAGGCCGCTCAGCTGCTCTACGAGCGCTACGGCGGGGGGCCGAGGCTGGACGGTGAGTGGGGACATGGTGATGGTCGAGAAAAGAGGTCCGTCGATCTGGATCAGTTCACCGTTTAGATAAACTGGGAAATTTAAAGATCCAGAGCCTCCATTATTTCTGTTTTCTTCCTGATCTGATCTGATTTGCACGCTGCCCCCCCCCCCCAGGCTCGTCTCTGTGTAGAGAGTGTGTCGGCCAGCGCTGCAGGGTGCTGAGACTGAAGAACCAACTCAATGAAGACTATAAGGAGGTGTCCAACCTGGTCAAACGCTCACCCAGGTAAACAAGATCTCAGAGATCAACTCGTTATCTGAAGAACAAAATGTGAGCCAGTAAAGTCAGCGTTTACATCACAGTTGTCAACCTCGTGGCCCGGGGGCCGAGTGTGGCCCGCCACGTCATTTTATGTGGCCCTCGAGAGTTCAAAGGTCAAGAGTGTCTAAAAATAAATGGGTCAAAATTGTCTTCTCCCATTTCAACATTTACAAACATAACATTTGTTTTACAAAAACGTCGTGAACAAAGTTAATGTCCTAACTCGTGTCTGATGTTATTTTTCTTTATTGATTGATAGTTTGATCCTTGATTGATGGAGTTCTGTGGGTTTAATAACCTGACAGATTAAAAGGATTTATGTTAGAACAGAGAAACAATCAAACATGTTTTTTCTGTCTAACTGTAATGTTTGGAACTAGAATAAGAAATTTAACATTAAGGAGTAGTTACATTTAGTTACATTACATTTAGTTACATTACATTTAGTTACATTACATTTAGTTACATTACATTTAGTTACATGACATTTAGTTACATTTATTAGTTACATCTGGCCCTTTAAGGACAGACTTGATGCTGATGTGGCCCCTCGGAGAAAAAACGTTTGACACCCCTGGTGTAGAAGCATTCAGATAAAGATTCCAACTTATCTGGGTATTTTGGGGTACAAACATGCCCCCCTGACGTGTT
This sequence comes from Antennarius striatus, assembly GCF_040054535.1. NCBI lineage: Eukaryota > Metazoa > Chordata > Actinopteri > Lophiiformes > Antennariidae > Antennarius > Antennarius striatus. The sequence goes on along the minus strand of NC_090780.1, from coordinate 24,560,117 downwards.
CATGCCCCCCCCCCGTGTGTCAGCGGTGAGGGCTTCTGGGTGGGGAAGGCGTCTCTCCGCAGCTGGAGGCAGCTGGCTCTGGATCAGTTGGAGGAGGACGAACACAAAACCAAACACGGCAACGTCCAGACCAACGGCGAGGGGCTGCACGGCAACAGCAAAGGTGAGCTTGGGGTGGGCCGGGGGGGGGACTGGCCGTCCAATCAGGAAGCAGGAAAATATCTCCTGTTGATTGTCGTTTCTTTGCCTGCAGAGTTCGGTCCGGAGCTTTCGGAGGGAACCGAGGACGAGATGAAGACCTTCAACGAGGACGTCGTCTGCAGCCACGGTGCCGTCTCGTCGCTCTTCGTCGCCGTGGTTACTTGTGTTTGTGATGTCGAGCGGCGGTAACGCGTCTTCCCGCTGCCTGCAGGCGGTCTGACCATCCTGGAGACGGAACGGAAGCTGGTGTCGCCCGACGTCTGGACCAAGCTGAGGGCCTACTTCCCCAAAGCCCCAGAGTTCACCCAGAGCCAGGAGGCCTGTCAGAAGTGTCTGGTGGGTAGACGTTCAAACACCGCCTCCTCCGCACTGACCTTTCACCCCAGACACAAACAAACTACTTCCTGTCTCCAGACGCTGGAGCAGGAAGAGAAGGACAACGAGGCCGTCAGTAAGATGATGGCTCTGGACCAGAAGAACCAGCTGCCCAACCTGTTCCACGAGAAGAACCGGCCCACGCTGGCCAAGTGGCCTCAGGTAGCCGGGAGCAGCGACCCCCCAGGGGTCACGTGACCATTGACCTGTGGCATCCGTAACCCCCCTCTGTTCTCCGTCTCTCCAGGGCACCGAGGTTCTTTACGTGGTGCCGCTTTTCTTTGTGGATGAGTGGAAAAAATTCATCAGGTGTGTTTCTATAAAAGATAAAAACAAAGGAGTGTCGAGTCGAACGCCAGCGACGTCACAAGAATAAAACGTCGTTTCTGCTCGTCTTTTATTTTGAAGGAGACCCACCAAGTCGTCCCCGGTGTCCAACGTGGGAAACACTCTGCTGCTCTGCCCCCACGGGGGCTTCATGTTCACCTACGACTCTCTGATCCACGGCGACGCCCAACAGTGAGTTCACCGTCACCGGTGGACCGGCTGTTATTGTTTCCATGGTTACAGGTTGAACTCAGTAGATTGAACTGTGATGAGGGTTTTTATGGGATGCAGCGCGTGTGTGTGTGTGTGTGTGTTTGTTTGTGTGTGTGTGTGTGTGTGTGTGTGTGTGTGTGTGTGTGCTCTCATGTTGTGCCGTCTCTCCTGCACAGTGTAGCTCTCCTCTGGCCCAGCGAATGGGACGTGATCAGCAAACTCTTCATTGTCGATCAGCCAATCAGCATCCACTGCATGAGAGAGGCCACGCCCACCGGCGCCACCATGAAGTACACAACTCAGCCTGGTGAGAACGGTTCGGGTCATCTGACGCCGGTCGGGTTCGGGTCATGTGACGCGGGTGTGTGTCGCCGCAGATCTGTGCTGGGAGTGCCGACAGAGCTTCCTGTTCCAGCAGCAGCGCGACCTGCGGGAGTACACCCAGGCCACGGTTTACATCCGCAAGGTCATCGAGGACAAGAGGGTAGGAGACCAAAGGTCACCCGGTGACCCACCTCCAGGCGACCTCCGGTGCTGACGCGGCGTCTTTCTGCTCAGATGATCAAGGAGGCGGGTCCGGAGCTAACCGCTAGCAGCTCCGAGGCGGAGGAGGAGAGGGAGGAGCATCCGAAGGAGGACGGAGAGCGAGACCCGGACTTCGGTCAGGTAAGGACCGGTCGCCGTGCCGACGGGAGCTCCGGGGGGGGCGTGGCCTCCGTCGAGCTCTGACGGCCTGCCTTTCAGTCTGAAGACGGCGCCAAGCGGCTGAAGCTGAACAACGGCAGCGCGCCGTCGCCGGCCGCCGTTCCCGTGGCGACCGTCACCAAACTGGGCGGGATCAGGAGGAGCACCCGCCACCGGAAACTCAGAGGGGAGAAGGCGCTGATCGTCTCAGCCAATCAGACGCTGAAGGAGCTGAAGATACAGGTGATCCGCTACCAGAACACCGCACGCACACACACACACACATACACACACACACACACGGGACGGGGTGTCAGTTCTAACCCAGGTGTGTGTTCTCACACTCCAGATCATGCACGCCTTCTCCGTGGCTCCGTTTGACCAGAACCTCTCCATCGACGGCAAGAATCTGACCGACGACGGCGCCACGCTCGGAAGTTTAGGAGTCGTCCCCGAGAGCATCATCTGTCTGAAGGTAGTTCACAGGAAGTGATGTCAGGACGGTCTGACGCCACCTAGTGGACAACACTGTAATAACAAACGTTTGTTTGAAACGAGTGGATTCTCTCCTGTCTGTCTGTGAGTCACTCTTGATGCTTGCCTCGGTCACATGACTGCCTTCTTAAAGGGGCCGCTCTGGACGCTAACACAGAATACATTAGCGCTAAACTGAAACTCCCAAGCTAGCAGAACCAACAAGAAACAAACGGTGTGACGTTATGAGAACTACTGCTAATAAAGTTTATACAAACTGGAATCACGTTAATTATTATATGTTAACTATGTTAAAATGTTAATTATTAAATTAACATTTTAACATAATTAACATTTTAACATTAGTATTTGTTTTTATATTATAAAAAATATTATAAAATGTTTACAACAATTATAAAATATAGACTTATAAAATGTTAATTATTAAATAAACATTTTAACATTAACAATTGGCATTTTAACATAATTAACATTTTAACATTAATAATTGACATAGAATTAACATTTAATAATTAACGTGAATCCCGTTTGTATCAACTTTATTAGCAGCGTCCTCGTAACGTCACGCCAGCGTTTGTTTGTTGTTGGTTCTGCTAGTTAGGGAGAACCAACAAGAAACAGACGTTGGCGTGACGTTTACAACGACGCTGCTAATAAAGTTGATACAAAGTGGATTCACCTTTATTATTAGATGTTAATTATTAAATATTTAAATAACAGGACTGTCCATGAGAATACTTTGACGTTAAACCGATCTGTGGTGGAGAAAAGGTCGAGGACCGGTTTGTTTTTTTTAACCCTGACTCCCGTCCATCACGGGTTCATCTTTGTGTCCCACAGGCTGACGAGCCGATATCAGATTACGCGGTGATGGAGGACGTTTATCAGGGTAAGAGGCGTTTTCTTCTCGCTGCTGCGTTTCACATCAAACCTTCATCGTTATAACAATATAATAACTTGTGTTCCTCCCTCACAGTGGGGATGCCTGAAGAGGGATTCAAAGGTGAGGGTCAGCGTCGGTGGATGTCGTCGCTTTGCGTGCACCTTTGTGTATTAGTGTTCTGATAGTGTGTGTGTGTGTGTGTGTGTCTGCAGGCACTGGGCTCCTCGGTCATTGAGGATCACTGCGCCACGACTATGAATTGGACAGATGGAGCTTTTTGGAAAAAAAATAATAAATGCTTGAATTTGTCAAGTGCCCATATATAAATAAGTTCTTTAATTTGCTCTTTTTTATGTTTAAGTTGTCTTTTCTTAAAATAAAGTGTGACTCTGTTGCAAAGCTGCTTTTATTTCTCTCAATAAGCAAATCTACAGTATATTCATGTCCGCCAAAACACAGTGGTATATATATATATACTGTGTATATATTATATAAGGTTGGAGCTGAAATTGATGACGTCCCCTGTAACAACAGGAGTAGACGGAAATCAAACTTGTGAAATGTGAATTAATTATAATGGTATAACTTGAAATATTCTCCTAATGAACTGATGGCTATTTGGTTTGATGATGTAATTGTTATTGAAGGTCTGCAGACTGTGTGTGAAATAATCTCATTCATTGCTTTTGTGCTGTTTGGCGTTATGTTTGTTCATGAATTGAGTACATTTAAATATTTATTTTAGGAAATTAATAAATTCAGCTACGATAAACTCCGCTTCAATCGAAAGAATCGGAAGATTTAATACTTTTTTAAAAGAAGACGGAGGAATTGTTTCCTTTAGCTTTGGTTCGATTCATCATCGGTTTTAATGTAATGAGGGAGGATGAAGAGAAAGGACATTTTAAATTAGAATATAAGATGTAATTATTTCAGTTAGTATTTTTCTTTCAAAAAGTGTTGAATTTAATTATGTATTTTCAATTTTTTTATTTTTTTTTATATACTCCATTAATCCTTAAGGGGAAATTGATGTAAAATACATCACAGGTTTGACCAGAACAACCTTTTTTGTCAGACCAGGTACCATCCAATCACAGCTCAGTTAAACTAGCCAATTAGAAGACAGCAGGGCGGGGCTAGGCGGTGATGAATGAGGAGGCTCCGCCCCCTGCTCCTGTCCCGCTGCGGTTCACCTGAAACGTTCAGGTTCATCCAGGAGACCTCAGCTCTACCAGCTCCCGCCGCTCCCCAGGTAAAAAAAAAACCTCTCTGTTCTTTTATTTAACATGATTTTAGATGTGTTGACGTCATTTAACAAAATTAAATCATTATAGAAAACAAATCAGCTGATTTTACACACTTGACGTCTCCTGGTGTTCAGTCTTCATGAATAATTACAGGATGGTTAAATGTTTGGTTTTTAAAATCGATTAAGAGTCACTAAATGAGTAACTGAACCTGAAACAGCCTGGAAATAAACAAGCAAATGGATTCTATTTAAATTTCTATTTAAAGTTTCCAGAATTTGTTTTTTTTCTACTTTCTAAAATAAATGAAAAGTTAGAATAATTTATTTTAAGATGTGGATGTGAAATATATTTTCTTCATGATAAAAAAAAATCTCACTGTCAGTTTCATTTGTTTTCTATTACACCGATTTTTATTTGAAAGTGTTGGATGCACATTTGTCCATTTCAACAAATGGGTTTTTGGTTTTTTTTGAAGGTCACAGTATTTTTAAAATCTTTTAAAAAGCAAAGATAATAAAATGACCCAGTTCGCGTCCAATCAGGGAATCAGACACTCTCCTGTCCACAGACACAAGGAGCGATGGCCGGGGAGATTAACCAACCGCTGCTGCTCACTTCTTCTAATCCTCTAGTCTTTTCTAGACTTATGTTACTGATAGGTACAAGTGAGCTTTACAGGGGGGGCTGACCTCCATCGTGGACGGGAACGTTTTTATGTAACCAGAACACGGGTTCGCGTCTTAAAAGATCATAGAACAGTGAAAGGTCAGAGTTTACATGTGCCCAAGAATGTTTGAACGCTGATGGTCGTCCGTCGTTGCTTCTCCAGGAGTCTACGGCAACGTCAGAGCCAAGATGGGGCGGAAGGAGATCATCTGCAGCTGGAAGAAAAGCGTCAGTAACATCAAGGACGTGTTCGACTTCAAGGGGAAGATGGGATCGTAAGTATCGCCGCTGGTCGCTACGGAAACGGTTTATCAGCGTGTCACCTGGAGAGATACAGGACAGCATCATGAACATCTATGTTATAACTGCATTTGTCTTTCCGTAAGGTAGTTTGTGGGTACGCCTGTGACTAAGACCGTAGATCAAAGACCGTAGATCAAAGACTGTAGATCAAAGACCATAGCTCAAAGACCGTAGATCAAATTGCAGACTGTGTGACGTAACAGAACCGTCGTCCGTCCATCAGTCCATTTACTGTACAAGCCTATCCCAGCTGTCTAGGGGCGTAAGGGGACACTCCGGGTGCGACGCCAGTGCACCGCAGAGCCACATAGAGACAAACAACCACACACACACACACACACACACACACACACACACACACACACACACACACACACACACACACACACACACACACACACACACACACACACACACACACACACACACACACACACACACACACACCTACGGGGAATTTGAAGCCGGCCAATTCAACTGAAATGCATGTTTTTGGAGGTGGGAGGGAGTCGACTGCTATCTGTTACCCGCAGCTCAGATTAGCCTGCAGGATGAGGATAATCCCTTTCATTACCTCCCAGTAAGCGGTTTCATCAATGGAGCCTTCTACCCTGAACCAATCATTAATGAACACCTTGATCACATGATTTTATCGCAGTTTCTGCCAAATCTTGGAGTTTAATTAGATGTAAAGATCCTGACGTTAGTTGTTAATGGAATTAAACAGCTAAAGGTTCAGTCCAGCAGACAGTTAGGGTCAAATGAAAGATGATCCATACAAGATCATCTTTTATTTGACCCTACTTGTTTTTTGCCTCCCAGAATGAATCAATCATGTGTTTTTAAAAAATTATTTTAACCTCAGTAATTTAATCTACATGGGAAAACATTTGGTGCAAACCAGCATTCATGTTCAGCGCCCTAAAACCCCTACAGGGCACTAAAATAAGTCTGTCCTGCTCAGAAAAGCAGCGTTTCTGTGGATGTTCTGGGTCCTGACCGGCTTCAGGCACCTGTTCCACAGGTCAGGACTAATAATAAGTGTTCAGTTAATGGTTAAAGGCTGAAAGCTGCTTAAAGCACTCCATCCTCCGGCTGGCTGTGAATGAATCAGGCCTGACGGTGACGTCAGAGCAGCAGGGAACATCCTAGCCTCACTTCAAGAGGATTAGGAGTCTGCATGAAGGCAGGTTGTGTAACCAGATGCAGGTGTGGCTCACGGAAGCATCGAAACGTGTCCAAATCGCACGTATGGTGGTGCGTTCAGGTTTTTAGTCAATGTGGGAAATAAAAAAGACTCCAATATCTCCATTATTTCAGTGTTTTGTTCTCCATTGGTCTCATGGTCCACCTCTCTAATGTCCGTCTGTCCTCGTCGTGTCTGCAGGGGGTCGTTCTCAGAAGTCTTCATGGTCAGAGAGAAGAGTACGGGGAAGCTGTTCGCCCTGAAATGCCTGAAGAAGAAACACCTCGCCCACAGCAACCTGGAGAACGAGATCAATGTCCTGAGAAGGTCTGATGTTCTCCAATCAATCCTTGAACTGTTTCTTTAGATCAGAAGGAGAGCAAACTGGACCGCTTCAGCCACGTTAGCGCGTTAGCTGTGTCCAAACATGCGGTTTGTCTCTATTCCAGGATAAAACATGACAACGTGGTGGGACTGGAGGATTTCTACGAGACCCGAACCCACTACTACCTGCTCATGCAGCTGTACGTATTGATTAAGTATTGATCGATGCTATTAAAGTTCAGACAGGTTGTGGAACACTGATGGTTTTTGCTCTGGTGCTCCTGTCCACAGGGTGTCAGGGGGGGAGCTGTTTGATCGAATCTTAGACAGGGGGGTCTACACAGAGAGGGACGCCAGCAAGGTGATCAAACAGGTGCTGCAGGCGGTCAGCTACCTGCACGAGAACAGCATCGTCCACCGGGACCTGAAGGTAACACGGACGCAAGGTGATAGGGTCAAATTATATTTGTTTGAGTCATGAAGTTTGAATGCTAACTGTGGTGTAAGCTTTTAGCGCATCCACAATTTCTGCCCGGTTTAGATTTTCTTTCCTGGAAAAAAAAAGAAAGAAAAAGAAAAATCTCAGATGTTTGGATATAATTTGCTAGAAGACTCATAAAATCGTACTTGAGCTTGAAAAATTACGTTTTATTGCTTTAAATGTTAAATGTTGTGAATGTTCTAAAATTAAACAATTCTTAGCTCCAGTCTTAACACTTTCCATGGAACGACCCATTCACACTTCCCTTTAAAGGGTTAGGGGTTTAGGTTCCTCCCCTTCCTCCTGGGCGTCATGGTAACAGGTTGTGTTGTTTCTGCCTCCAATCAGCCGGAGAACCTGCTGTACTTCAGCACCGACGAGAATTCTAAGATCATGGTCAGCGACTTTGGTCTGTCCAAGACGCTGGAGCACGGCGTGATGTCCACCGCCTGCGGGACGCCGGGATACGTGGGTGCGTTGCTAGGCAACCTTAGTCCAGCATCCTGTTCTCTACAGACATGACATCAGCGTGGTAACCTCAGATGTTTAAATCCTATTGGTCTTAACGGAGCCTCTTTCCTCCCCCTGCAGCCCCTGAGGTTCTGGCCCAGAGACCCTACAGCAAGGCGGTGGACTGCTGGTCCATCGGCGTCATCGCCTACATCCTGTAAGTCCTGGTAACGGTTCCCCGTGTCACCGTTAGTAACGGCGTCCTCTGATCCCGGTTCTTATCGTTCTCCAGGCTCTGCGGTTACCCTCCATTCTTTGAAGACAACGAGACGCGCCTGTTTTCAAAGATCATGAGAGCCGAGTACAGCTTTCATTCCCCGTTCTGGGACGACGTCTCGGACTCAGGTCTGGAAAAAAGCAGAAAATCAGTATCCATTAAGGAAAATCCAGAAAAAATTGTTCATCGGTAACTCATTTTTGGAGGACTTAAACCTGTGTATTCATGTCACCGATGCCCTGACACCTTGTTTTAAATCCAGTAGCCTCAATGTAGCAGCCAAACCCCAACCGACTGTCCTGTTAAAGGGGAGCGATGTCAGAACGTTGTGTTCTGTTATCAGATTAGCTTATTAGCTTTAAATATTCCTGTAAAGTCCAACGACTCGGTTCATCAATCGCCTCAAGAGATCTAAATTTTGCTTCAGTTGTTTCATGTCTTTACTCAGCGTTAGCTCAGTGTAGACCAGTCCCAGTTTAACCCAGTATAGACCCGTCCCAGTTTGACCCAGTATAGACCCGTCCCAGTTTAACCCAGTATAGACCTGTCCCAAACCCAGTATAGACCTGCCCCAAACCCAGTATAGACGTTGTCCGTTTTGTCTCAACAGCCAAAGACTTCATCAGGAACATGATGGAGAAGAACCCCAGCAAACGCTTCCTCACAGAGCAGGCCCTCAGACACCCCTGGTTAGTGTGTGACACACACACACGTACACACACACGTACACACACACACACGTACACACACACACACACAGTGTGTTGTTTGTGCTTAACTGGTTTCTCTGGTTTGATGCAGGATTGCTGGGAACACGGCCAAAGATCTCGACATTTGTCATTCAGTCTGTGAACAGATGGAGAGAAACTTTGCCAGATCCAAATGGAAGGTGGGGGCTATGTCCAGCTGATGGATCCATTTACATTTAAATGTTTTTCCTGGTCAAGTGGTTCTCATGATGAGGGTCTAGCTAACATGGAGCTGCTGCTTATAGTGAGTGGCCAAAGGTCAAACAACATGGAAGCTAAGGAGATGTCAGATGCTGTGAAGTCTGTTTGACCCTGAACAGGAAGATGATATTTATAAAAACGAAGAACCTCAAAATACAAGTTGAATCTTTTCTGTGACTGAATTAGGATGAATAATTATATATTTAAGTTATGTAAACAATGATAAAGAATGAAAAGAAACACAAAAGTCATGAGAACACACGAGCTACGTCTTTACTCCACCAACGAGAACGAGATCCGGTCTCACTGATGTCGTATCCATCCGCCAACAGGTGGTGGTGGCTCAAATCTCAAATAACTTGTATCTTGAGGTCCTACTGTAATTACATGAGGAGTCTCCACATTGTACACCTGTACCAATCCATGCTAATCCATGCTAATCTATGCCAATCCATGCTAACTATCCTTCTCTGAACGTTTCAAACAGCAAGCCTTCAACGCAGCCACTGCCATCCACCACATGAAGAAGCTGCAGGTTTCCCAGAGCGAACCCGCCCCCTCGCCTTCCTCCACGCCCCGCATCATCATACATTCCTCCTCCCAGAACCACCTGGAGACGCAGACGCCCCTCCTCCACGACGGGGCCGACGCCCTCGACCCCAACGGGAACCCCGTTCACGCCTTCGGTCCCCCAGAAGGCAGGAACGTATTCCAGCCTCTGAGATCCAGCCACAGCGAACCCGGCAACGGGCTGAACGCTGAGGAGACACGAGAGGTCAATCACTTCCTGCCCGACATGGACGCCCCCTTCAGGCCGTCCAAAAGGTGCAGGAAAAAAGAAAAGCCCTCATTTTCACCAGGTCTTCCTTCTCCTCACAGTTGTTTTATCCTCATGATTCCTGCTCTGGATGTTTTGCAGTCTGGACGCTGTGGCCCAGAGGAAAGACCAGTCGCTCCAGTCCGGGGTGTGTTCTGTCATGTGATTGGCCGTCGAGACAGAGGTAAACCTCATCTTCCTCAGTCAGAACTCCAAACACGATAAAGACACCTTTACTCAATGATTTCTTGTGTTCGTAGGCGGAGGGCAGCGAGGTGCATCGACACGTCGGACTAGACAGGAAGAGAGTCTCTGCGCACTGTTGTCCCGACATTTATTGTATTAACTATTGTATATTACTGTACACGTGTTAAAATGTATTTATTTTAACAAATCAGACTTTTAAGTGTACAAAAATGTTTTGTTTTTTTTTACTTCAAATGCAGTTAAATGAATCTGAAAAGCTCAAAACCCAAACCCAGACATTCAGTGTTTGGACCATCCAGTAGCTGCAGCGTCTGGAGGCATGTGGACTATTTCCCTTTAGCAAAATTAAAAGTCAAACGTCCCACAAACAAGACAGAAAACTCACATTTGTATTGAGATTAATCCACCAGCTGGTCGCTACACAGCTGGACTCATGAAGTGCCAGAAGACGCCGCCAACACTCGTAGTGACCCATTTACTTTTGTACTATTTTCTCAATAAATGCATAGTAACCAGCGTTCCTGCTTCTTCTTCTGTGGTGCTGCGGCTCTATGTTAACTATTCCCATCATGCTTGAAGACTGTTTTTGTTCATCAAGAGTTTTTTTTTATTTAAATACTATATTTTATGCACAAACAGACACAAAACAGACAAATAAATAATGTGACATCCACCCTTCCTGTACTTCTGTCAAAACAAACGACTCTTTGTCGACTCTTGAAGGTTTTTTTAGATAAAAAGGTATAAAAAAGAGGAATTATACAGATCAACATAATGTTTATGGACAGACGTTTGATATGTACTGGAACCGTCGTTAAAAAAAACAAAGATTCATTCTCGCTAATGCTAAAAGTACTCAAGGTTTTTTTTTTAAGACACATGAGGCAATAGATTCCTACATTTCCCACAAGTCTTTGGTGTTAGAGCGAACTCCAGAGCTATATAGACTTCTCCTTTTATGGAGTGATGACATCATCATGCTCGGGGATGGGTGGGGGAGGGGGCGTGGCTCTCAGCCCTGGCAGGTGCTGTGGTCCTTGGCTTTCTTTCGAAGTTCTGCCAAAAGCTCTTTAACCTTCGCATCAAGTCCGTCGAGCTTCACCGACTTCTGGAGGATTTCGTCCTGCAGCTTCTTGAGAGAATCACCTTTACCTGGAAGACGACGACGTCATTAACAGAAGATCCCAAGACCGTAGGTAAACCTCGGCTAACAACGTTAATCAGTTCCAGGTGACGCGACATAAGTCGAATCCAGGCCCAACTGAAGATAACCTGGTTCTGTACTGTATTTATGAATACGTTTTCGATAATATTTGGTTAATATGAATCTATTTTAAGCTTTTATTTTTTAATATCGTACAGAAAAAACGTCTTTGTCTCGTCTTCAGCTGCTTCTTCCTCATTGTGGGTCGCAGGGGTTGCTACTGGGTAATAATATTGTACAGTAACATAATATTCTGTGCTTTTAATAGTTTAGTAATTATTTTATGATTACGGTATTTCTGGCAGACAGACATAAAGTGGAGGAGAATGACGTAAACTTAATCATTTTTTGATGTAACTCGAAAACCAAGGCTTACCGGTAGGTATTCACCAACTGGCTGTTAAACCTGCTTTTCATGGTGCTGATGTAACACCTTTGCAGTCGCGTGTCTAAAATCAGCATTTGTATTTCTAAGAGCTAATAGAGGAATATTCAGGTATCTCTGAAAAGGCTTCACCTTCCAGAGCCTTCAGCATGGTGTCGGTGCTGTTGGCCAGATTTCCAGCGTCCTTATGGAGCTTCACCAGTCGATCCCCAACAGATCCCGCCGCTCCACCTGGGACACTGGGTGGAGCCGCGTCTTTAAGACCTTTCAGCATCTTCTCCAAAGACATCATCTCCTACAAACAAAAGCAGGGCTTTGTAGCAATGGATTTATAAAGACGCAGGTGTGAGAGTTGGTTTGGAGCCCCAGGATCCAAAACGGATTCGAAAAGTAGCAACTTTGACCCTTTTAGGACCGCGTTGCTTCTGAAAACTTATAATTATAAGCCATAAAAAGTTGATTAAAGCTGATTTGCATTTTTAAAACGATAAAACAACATGGTTTTTTTAAGTCATTGAGGAAAACACTGCTGCATCAGCTCATTTGAATATTTCCATCAAACTTCCCTCACCTCATCTGCAAGATCTGCTTCATCTAAGGCGTCGTCTGCATCGTCCTGCGCGTCCTTCGCCAGCTGGTCGGCGCTGTTCAGCAGGTTCCTGAGCTCGTCCAGTTTAGGTTTCATTGGTCGTATCAGCGTGGAAACATCATCCAGGGCCTTCTCTGCTGGCCTCAGCTGGTCTGCAACCTGCACAAAGGGAGGAAACTCAGTCGGGCGTGGCACCTAGCGACAACCGCTGTTTGACGTATGGTTGCTACCTTTGTAAAGTTGTCGTTCAGGTTGTCCGTCAGATCTACGCTGTCCTGAAGCCTGTCCTGGACATCGTTGAGGGAGTCCTCTAGAGAACGTAAGTCTGATGGTATCTTGTCCACATTGCCTTTGGCGATCAGTGCAGTGTCTCTGAGAATGAGCAAGAATTTAACATCACTGTGACATCATCATCATCAGGATAGAACCTCGCAGAGAGATAGGATTCCCAACGTTAGTCTGGTCCTGGGGGGTAAGGCCCACCTGGCATTCTGGGCCTCTTTCAGCAGTTTCTTGGCAGTATCCAGCTGTGGTTTGGCCTTGTTCAGGACGTCCGAGCTGTCAGCAATGTCTGCTGCCAGATCCTTCAGCTCCTGCAACTTGTTCTTCAGAGCAGACACACCGAGAGGCAGTTTGGCCTTCAGGATCCAGTCGCCGAGGTCCTGGATGTAAGTCAGGTTGGAGGTCGGGTCTGTGCAGAAGCAGGAAAAATTGGAGCGATAAACCAGACCGAAGCTGAAACCCCACCCTTTTCGCTGGAACAACCTTTACCTGACAGGTAATTTTGCAGCTCCGTCACAACATCACGCGCCTCCTTTAGGTCCTCCTCCAGATCGTTTCTGGTCTGTTTCATCTTATTGGACAGTTTCTCTGCAGACTGTCGCACCTCATTGGTCTTGTCTTGTGTTTGCTGCAGCTGTAATGAAATGACTTGTAACTAGCCATACTTTTGTTCGGTATCCGAGATAACGGTGACATTGGGGTGGGTGTGCACCTTCTCTGCAGCTTCTGTGATCTTCCTGCTAAGCTTGGCCAGTCGGTCTTTCACATTCTTAGCGTCAGAGTCAGCCTTCTTCCCCAGAGGCAGGGCGCCAACACACCTCTGCCCCGCCTTGCAAGGTGGGGTTCCCTCTGGCGGACACAGCTTTCCACCCTCACACTGGAGGGGGGTACAGGGTTCGGAGCGACCGCTGCCACACACCTGTAAGGTTACAGCATTGGGTTTAACCCATTCTAACCCAGTATCCTCATTTGAGGACGGCCTATATTTCTTTTTTTACTTCATATAAAGGAGTTTTGGAAGTTCCAACATGTTTTTATTCCCATTTTATGCAAATGTTCTGAAAATTATTGCAAAAATCTAAAGATTGTTAACTTAGGTTAAAATGAGTTAACCGCTATGGTCTAGTGTCTAGACAGTTAACAGATGGCAAGAACTGTAAATTACTGTGTTTCACAAAGATGACATTGCTATAGCAACCACTAGCCTGAATTAGCCTTAACCCTACCTTAACCATAACTTTAACCCTAAACCTAACCCAAACACAGATTTGTGGAAGGATTATGGTTAGGGTGAATGTTTGAAGGTTTGCATCACTTTATTTGGATTTTGTGTGAACAAACCAAAATGATTGATGGTTTTTTTTTACAAGAGTTCTTTTGTTTTTAATAAAACATTCAAAGAAGATTCTCCTCATGTCGCACTTAAACAAACAGTTGAGACAAACATGGAAGAAGTAAGGAAGTCTGGTGTCTACCTGTTTGGCGACAGGAGTGAGGTCTGGTCGCGAAGCCATGTTCCGTTTCAGCTGGTCCAGGTCTCTGGTGTTGGCCGGCTGTACCTGGCTCTGACGGTTCCGAGTCTCTTCTCTGATATCCGCTGATTCCTGCACCTTGTCCTCGCTGTCGTCCACTTTGTTTGCTGCATCTTTCGACTCATTATAAGCTTTCCGGATGGCAGAGAGAGCTTCTGAAGAGTGGAGGTGCACAACAACGTCAGGAAATGTTTACAGAATATTTACCACTGCAGTGACGGGTGTGTCTTTGTTTAAGACCTGTATTGTTGGAACCATCAAAGTTGTCCAGTGCAGTCTTCTTGGCCTTGGTCTCTACAGTGAGGCGGTCCAGTTGATCCTGTAGTCTGTCCAGCTCTGAGTCCAAACCGGGAGTTTTTGCCAGGAATGGAAGCTGATTGTTAACCTTGTCCACCTGGTCCCTGTGATTCACAAACAACAGTTAGATTAATGTGACAACATCTTCTATATTCAAGCAGTAAAGACTCAAAGTTTTGACTCATCAGTCTCTCACCTGAGCTGGTCGAGTTGTGACATGGCATCATCCACCTGGCTGGTTGTATTGGGCGGAAGGGAAATGGACTTCCTGAGCTGATCCAGGATCACCTCCAGGTCACGGATGCGAGGTCCAAAGCCTTTAAGATCATCAGCGCCTCCTGGGCGAGTGGGGAGTCCAGACGAGAGTCTGTCCAGAGCCAAGCTGAGGTTCTGCCTCCGGGCGTCCAGGGTGAAGAAGCAGGAGGGGCAAGTCTCACAGGTAGGGAAGGAGTCACAATGACCACGACTGCAGGAGTCACATCGGAGCCCAGTGACGCCTGGCCGACATAGACACGCCCCTGTCTGCTTGTCGCAGACTTGTGGAAGAGTTCCTTCAACGTCACAGCGGCACCCTGCAGAGAAACAGAGTCAGAAACACATTGATAGCTACAGGTGGACGGGTTTCAGTAAGAGTTAGAGAATATTGACCAACCAATAGCACCTAAACAAATGCAACCCCCAACAATAAATGTGTGATGTCACTCACGTCGACAGCCTAGGAGAAGGTCTCCGTAAGAATTGTCTGGACATTCAGTACATGTCCGCCCCCCGAAATTTGGTTTGCACTCACACTGACCCGTCAACTGGAAAGACACGTATGATTTTAGCACCGTTAACAAGTAAAAACACAACCAGAGGTGCAGCTCAAATGAGCTCAAATGAGCCAATCACTGACAAGGCTTACCTGGTCACAGGTATCACTGTACGAGTTGGTGGGGTCACACCCACAGAGTTCACAGCGTTCTGACAGGAAAGGCTTCCAGTAGCCGTCGGAGCACTTGTCACATTTAAGGCCGTGGAAGCGGAAGCGACAGGGACACTGGCCGGTCAGCGGGTCACAGAGGTCCGTCAGAGACCCGTCTGGAGAACAGGAACATTCTGGAAAGTGAGCAAACATCAGTTACAGAGAAGCTCTGGATGTCGTCAGGGCCCACAGCTAGCAGGTCGTAGCAGCCGCTAGTGGGTCCTTGTTGTGTTTTTACTGTAATCCTTATTATTTGTGCAGCTTTGCTAATTCTTTACATATTTCAAAATTACATCTTGCTACAGGTAATTCAATAGTCTGGTAAGTACTGTCTCTTTAGGAGGGAGGTGTGCTGATAGTCATGTGACCACTGTGACCAGTCATAAGGAAGCAGTTTCACTACACTTGGTGTCAACCTAATCTGCAGCCAATCAGTAAGTCTTTGCATTTCGCTGTTTGTCTGCTTTATGCTGTATGTTGTATGTTGACACCATCTGCTACTGCACTGTGTTTGCATCTGCTTCCTGTTTGTATAAGTTGCAGATGACATCATGACATTTTGATGTCATTTTGGTAGAATTCTAACAGTTTGGTTCCTCATAAAGGCAAAAGTTTTGAAACATGCTAGGCCGTGTGATGTGAAGCTAACACTTGGACTCGTCTTGGCCATCTCATTCATTTCCATCACTGTTTTCTTCAGTTTTACAAATGTTTGTTCGGTCCGAATTGCAAGCTGTACTTCCTGGTTTATGGGAGCTGTAGTCTCTATTGTTGAAGGACTGAATACACCCCTCGCATTGACTTGTTGATGAATTATCATTTATAGTTTTATTTATATAGGAAATATTCATGAGATAAATTATATTTGGTATGAATTATTATACATTTAAATATATTTAATGCTTATCATATATATGAAAGTTTGTTGATGCTTTTTGTGATGAAATGTTTCATGTTGTTGCTTATTATTATTATTATTGTGATTTTTTCATAAAAATGAAACATTGCATTTGTCAAAATGCTAGCCCCACTATTTCAATTGCTACTGCTGCTTTTGCGAAAGAAAAATGAAACAAACAAAAGTGGAATTTGTGAGTAATGTCCTTGGTACACCGGGTTACTCTGACTTACTGGAGCAGCCCAGGGGGTTGGAGGCACTCAAACCGTAGTAGCCTTCCTTACAGCGGTCGCATCGAGGGCCTTCCACGTTGTCTTTGCACTGACATACGACTGTGTTTTCGTCACACTGGCCCCCGTTCACCGACCCCTCGGCGCTGCAGATACAACCTGGAAACACCGTCACAGATCCACCTTAGAATATTTAACAGAGATGCTGGACGCCACATTTCCTGATGGTGCACTCACCAATGCAGGCATCAGGACGGTTCATTTGGCTTTGAGGGTTCGGCCGGTAGCCCGGGGCGCACTGCTCACACTTGGGTCCTGTAGTGTGGTGCATACAATCCTGACACACCCCTCCGCTCCTCTGCCCACTGGCTTCGTACACCGCCTGATCGAACTGGCAGCGATCGGCATGGTTGTTACACTCACAGCCTGGGCAGAGGGTTAAAGGTCAGTTCAGGGGAGAAAGTTGCTTTTTACCACATTAACTTCATCGATATTTGTCGTTATTTGCATATTATCCTCCTGATGGTAGAGGGACCAGTAGCGGGTACAGGTGATGCCTTACGTTGGCAGGTGTGGGTGTTGCCCTCTTCTGCAGGTCTCCAGGGCAAATCATTGTAGAGGTCAGCACAGCGCTCACAGTTCACACCTGCTGTGTTATGCTGGCAGTCACACTGAGGACTCACCTGCAGAGAGATGGGCAGAAATTGATAATGGGACGATCTATTAAAGGGTGGATGTGATCAATACGTGATCTGTATGGTACCGGTTCCTTCAAATAGAAAGCTAGAAGAAGTTTTCTATCAAACCGACTTGGTTTTTGGTGACAGAACGGGTCATACACAGATTCCGAGATATTCAGCCAGGTTGAGGAAGGAGGTACTGCTACCACACAAACCTCCAAACATCTGCATACCTGCACGCCGTTGGTCGGGTTGTTTGTCGTCTCTGGCAGGCATCGGTTGGCGTGTCCGTGGCACATGCAGCTGCCCATTACCTTC
Source organism: Antennarius striatus (assembly GCF_040054535.1). Taxonomy (NCBI): domain Eukaryota; kingdom Metazoa; phylum Chordata; class Actinopteri; order Lophiiformes; family Antennariidae; genus Antennarius; species Antennarius striatus. The sequence continues at coordinate 24,542,646 of NC_090780.1, read as the reverse complement.
ATCTCTTTGAGGGCGAAAAATCTACTGAGAGCTCTTCCTGGTAGACGCGGCACGTCCCCGAGTCCAGTCATTCTCACCCTCAGCCCCGTTAACCCTGACACATCTGTGGAGGAGACGGCGTCAGTCTAGGGTTACAACCTTTAAATGAGCCGTGCCAAACCCTTCCGGGGTCTTACCCTCGATCTTCTTGCTTCTAGGTGTTAGGACGTTAGCGTACTGACTCAAAGGACTGAACTGGAACTGGAGAAGCAAAGGCATGATTACAAATGTCTCAATGTCTTTAACATATTGGTAAGAGTTAATGACAGGAAGGCAAAAACCTAAATTATGAAGACAAGAAACAAATAAGTGCGCAAGACTTTCTGAATATTAACACAATCAAACACGATGGCATTATTAAATGATTGAATTTCCAATGATCAGTCAGTTGGTGCTCACTGTCTGATCCTGGTATGGATTTGCTCCGGTTGGGGGCAGTGGGTGGCAGTATGTATCGTTCACGGTGACTGGGACCGTCCTGGGAACACCGGGAAAGGTTTCCTGACAGTCCGTAGACAAGTAGAGAACAGGCTGCCAAGTCTTTCCCTTATCCAGAGTCTTCTCTATGATAAAGTCATTGGGATGAGGACCCTGCAAAGGAAGATGAATACAGGATTCCAGGGTTCAAATCATACATCTGGACCGGTTTTATGAACCGTCAGATTACACTCAAGACAACAGACCTTGAAGATGAGCGCCAGGTTGTCCAGCTGGAACAGGTCGTCGAGGTCCAACTCCAGAGTGACTGGGCTCACCTCTAGGAGAAACCAGCAGAGCAGAATTCCCACCAGGGTCACCAGGGTCATCTTTTTTTAGGATAACTACCACTAACAAACTATGGAATTTTCCTTGAGAATAAAAAAGCCTCTGTCAGTCTCTCAGTCCCCCTCTCTCTATCTCTCTATCTCTATCAATCTCTATCTCTACCCCTATCTCTCTCTCTCCCTCTCTGTACATAAATATATATATAAATCTATCATGATCAAATCATCTTGAGATCACAGCTTTCACATTTTGTGACTTTATGGGCTTTAAGTGCTTCGAAGGGTCTGTTGATTTTATAAATAAAGGTTGATTTAGTGACATCAGGAGGGTTACACAAAAGCTACATGACGTGTTTCCATGACAATCAAGAAGGAAAGAACCTGTTAGATCTGGTGCAGTTCTGGAAAGAAATTGTTAATCTGGCTCTGCCACATTTACCGACATAGACTGTGGGTAGAGGTTATTTTAAAGGTAATCAGCTGGTGAACACCTGATTGTCCATGTGATTTTATATCCTGCCACTAGGTGGCACTGTTCAGAACACTTTAGTGTGTAGCACAGAACACATTTCCTTTTATATCCACCTTTCCTGGACTGCCACCATCTGTTAGGTGCAGAACTGGACAGGACATCTTGGACAGTATGGGCCAGTGGACTCTTTGGGTTCCTGGAGTCACATGGACAACACTTCATCCTCCTCTGAAACACAACCAACAACAAGTAATACTGTTAATAGTGCTGTTAATATCATCTATCAATGTTTGTGTGTTCATGCTACTGTGAGTGCCAAGTGTTCTGGACTAACCCATGGACCCGGGAGCAACTTTCACATTTACCTTCCAGCTTCCTGCTGAGTCTTTGCCAGCTGAAGATAAAACGTGTTGCCCAGCAGGTCTCAGCAAAAAATCAATGCGTCTCCAATGATATTTTCAGCTTTGCTTTGTCTCACTGATGTTTTGAAATAGCAGGTCAACAACCCAGGGGGTAAACTTTGTCCCGGTAACACAAATACTGGACTTGCCAAAGCCCTCCATGTCAGACATTATAGACTATTGAGAAACACTAAACCAGATGACTTTCAATCTGAAGACTGAAGGTTGTGTCCCGCGATAAGATTTCATTTCATCAGATGAAAATCTGTTCATGTGGTTAGATTTAGATAGCAAAATAAAAACAAACATACTCGGTTATTTTTAGATTCCGAAAAACACTTGACTGCGTTTAGATAACCAAAATGTTTAGTTGTAAGCAACTAAAATACTAGATTATATAATGAGGTTATATTAAAGTCGTAAACTAATAGGTTAGTTTCAGCGACATGTAGAGCAGGTGTAGATCAAGTATGGATCAGGTTTAGATTACGTTTGGATTGGGTTTGGATCGGGTTTGGATCGGGTTTGAATTATGCTGAAATCAGATTTGGATCAAGTTTGCATCAGGATTAGATCAGATTTAGACATGGTTTGAATCAGGTTTAACACAGGTTTAGCTCAGGTTTAGAACAGGTTTGAATCAGGTTTAGATCAGATTTGGACCAGATTTAGATCCGTTAGCTTTCTGGAAGAAACCGTCAAGGCCGATTTCTCCAATGAGCAATACAGATGAGGAAGAGGAGGAATCCCTAACCTTCATGAATAGATTTCTGTAGACCAACAGGGATCATGTAGAAAACAAACCTCAATCCCAAAAAGAATTCAGACCATTTGAACCAACACAATGTAAACACACACACGTAACGGAGATATTAAATGTGATAATGATCAAACAGTTGTTACAATAATCAATTTTTATCGCTCCAGCACTGATCAACTTTGTGCTACTGAGGGCCTGAAGGCAGCCATCAATATTTACCTACCCCCCCAACCCCCCCATGCTGCCGCTCTGACTCCGAGACCCTGGCAAAATTCCCTGTGGGGAAAAGTTTCCTCTGGGGAAGATTACTTCCACCTGTTTACTAAACAGGAGAGACAAACTAACAGCCATTGATCACACTGATCCCACTGATCACTCATTGATCACATTGATCATCTTTTAGGACTGATAGCGGTAAACCGATCGATTGGTTTGATTAATTAATCGGCACCAGTGGAGCTTCCAGCAGTCGATTCACTGTCTGAAAATATGGGAGCTAAATAATGACATATTATTGATGATCAGCACTTTGAATCTGACTTTTATTGATCCAGATTTGTTTACTGACATTATTTTTTTGCTGTCAACAGCTGCAGTTCATAAAATCAAGGATTTTTGATCTCTGACAGGGCCGATGTTTGTCCTGCTTTTATCTGTTGTTATTTTGGCCACAGTCTGCCACCTATATCACCCACAATGCATCACACCCTGGGGTAGAGACGATGCTCCATGCACGTCCCTTCCGTGGATGCATGGCTATTCATTTCTGTCAGATGTACCTACAACGATCCAATCACGCTTGGAGTCTTCACACAGACAGTAAATTATTGATAAGAATTATTGATAAGTGATGTAACTGTGTACACTGGATTTATTCCACACGCTGTGGACACTCACATCACAGAGATGATATCTGAGTCTGGCAAATCATTACCGATTACCGCTCAGTGCTAACGATGCTATAAATTAATAAGAAGCTACCAGAGAAATTAATCTTTAATCATTACTGATAGGAGCGAGTCTGATAAGGTAATAAACACACAGAAAAAAAAAAAAGTTTGAATAACCTGAGCCTGGCAAATAACCACAAAGCTTTTTTTGCTCTTCTACTGACACAAGCAGTTTCTTCCTTTCGTTATTATGCTAAATTAGGCTAATCTAATCCAGTTTTATTATTCAGAAGCAGGCTACATTTCCACATGTTGTTCGTTTACTTGATTTTTATTTGTTTTAGCTTGATTTCACTGAAACGATTGTGCAAATCTCAACTGTCAAACAACTGGGAAGAAGCACCGCTGATCCATAACCTCACATTTAATACTCCTGCCATAAATGTGCAAACCTTTTTCATGTTGCTAAACGGTGCCTGTTATCTAATCTCAGGTGAGAAACTAACAACGTCCTCAAAGGCTCAGGTGTGTTTTACTGGTAGATCCATCTAAACTTTATATGTGTGGGTAAAAGGTGATCCAACATGGCTTTTTCCTCCAACACAAGCATGAAATGGGCAGGAATGAGTTAAAAAAAAGTCAAAGGCTGAGCAAAACGATCAGTTTTACAATAGAAACAATGGGAATAAAAAAATAATCCAAAGGTAAAACGGTGCTTCCAAAGAAACTGCCACTCTTTTCCCCAACAGGCCTCAAACATTGTTTGGTTTTTGCTGTCTTTCGACTGGTGTTTGTCTCACCCTGAGGAACACTTGGTGGCAGGTGAGGTGAGGTTACACTTAGACAGGTGCTGCTAGGGGTTTGCCCGCTACCGGGCGTCATTCTACTACATTCACGCCGCCGTGCAGCGAAGCGTACCCAACAAGATTCGACTCGCCGTATCACTGACGCGTCCATCGTAACGCCGCTGGTCTTTGGTAGTCGTGCGTGAGTGTGTGTCAGCTGTGAGGTGTAGGTGAGTGTTCTGCCCCGCCCTGTCTGGATGGGGCGTGGCTCAGGTAGAAAAGGAGAGTGTTGATCAGTCGCTAACACGGGTATCCGTTGCCTGGGGCCGGCCCTGCACAAGCTGGAACGCCGGAGGTCGTGCGACATTGGCGTTCGCCAAAAGGTCGCTGAAGGTCTCTGAGACCAGGAGAGAGAAGATTCTCAGGTCTGATCAGACAAAGGTTGAACTCTTTGGCGTCTTGGCCTCTATAGTGAAGCATGCTGGGGGGATGTTGGTCAGAGGCATGAAGTGGGGGACGAGTCAGGACTGGGGAAGAGAGGAATAACTCCAGGAATAACTACAGGAACAGCCTGTACGGGCACTATAAAAAGTCTGTCCTGTGATTCTGGCAGCAGTAGAGACTCTTTTCTCCCATGTCTGACCAGGGTAAACCTTGTCAGGGGTCGGATCTTACTCAACAGGGGCCTTTGCCCCCCAGATGTTGACAGATATATTTCAAAATCAGCGTTTGAATCCAGTATTGGGGGTTTCAGCTGAGGCAGCAGAAACCTCTGAACCAAACCATGCATGTCCCCGGTGCCCACAGCTGGCCGGGTGCATGCTCTGGTTTATCTGGGATTTCACAAGTCCAGTATTTATACTGTACTGGAAACCAGGGGTGCCCAACCCCTGGGCAGCGGACCGGTACCGGCCCGTGAGTCAATCGGTACCGGTCCAGCAGAAAGAATACAGACCTTATTTTATTTCCGTTTTACTGAATTCTGAACAACATTTTGTCGACTGGATTCTCTCCTCCACATCTGTCTACGAGTCATGTTTGTGGAGATGCTTGCCTCGGTCACATGATACCTTCTTAAAGGGGCCACTCCGGCCGCTAACACAGAATACATTAGCGCTAAACCGAAAGCTAGAAAACCCAACAAAAACAAATTATTGTGCAACATTACGAGGACGCTGCTAATAAAGTTGATACACATTCGATTAATATATTCAGATAAAAGTTTTTATCCTAATCGTATCGTTTACTTTGACGCATTTATCCAGCAAACCTCAAAAGGTTGGGGACCTGTGCTTTAGAATCTCTCTTTCTCTTTACTGGTCTGTTTTTAGGAAATATTCAGATCCTTTTCTCGAGTTAAAGTACCGATAATTAAGGTAATTATAATCTGCTGCAGGAAAAGATTTTCTCACACACACAGAATCAGGTCTGATCACAGACGGAGGCTCGTATCACGTCTCCATCTGAGCAGAGATGAAGGTCCTTCAAACCTGGGTCCTCTTACCAGCTGGTAGGGGGTGCAGTAGACCTCGGACCCAGTGAGGCCACAGGTGGACGAGGCGTGAAGCTGCTGAGCCCGACCCAGCAGGAGGTCATTGTTGGGTGGGTAACAAGCCCCCCGAGAGCAGTCCATCTGGGCCTGAGACACGGCGGTGATGGCTGCCAGGAAACAAGACAGGAAATATGTCATCAGCGTGCCAGTATCTTCACATCACAGGCAGGACGGGTTTACCCCGGCTTACGTCGTATTGAGTCACGTTATCGATTATACGTCAGTTTTCAAAAGAAATACACAAAAAAAAAAAAAAATCAGGTTTACGTCATTTTAGCACAAAATCATTGACTACGACAAAAACAAAAACAAATTTCTTTCTTTGCAATTAATCAGAAATTTAAAATAGAAAATATTTTCTGAACTCTTGTGTAATCTGAACCTCTTTAAAACATCTGATTATGACATCTTGCCTCAGAATGATAGCATAGATTATAAGTCAGATCAGGAGATTCCATAAGTGAATCTGAAACTGGTTGGTATTTTTCTTAAATGTCCATAACAGACGTCAAAGCCAATGTGGGCCAATGACGTCATGGTTAGCAGCTCCTCAGACATGTGCCATCACGACCCAACATTCATGCAGTATGCAGGTTTTCATTCCATTCCCCTGCAGCAGCTCCTCTAACATGGAGTCTTCCTCAGAACAATCATCTGCTGCTGCAGCGTTCCACCGCGGGAAACCTGCAGACTGTCAGCTGATGGTCACGCCGAGGTCTGAATGCTCAGGAAGGTTGAAGGTGGAAGTTCCAGGAAGAGGAGGATGGTGTTTCAGAGAGAAACGAAACTGAAGATGAAGGAAATCTTACCAGCTATGAGGAGAAATAATCTCATCTTGTGGAAACTGGAAGAGACTGGAGAAGAATATCAATCCTTGGTCTGTATCTCCTGAGGGTGAAGCGACCAGCTATCTGCTCTATGTAAACGTGAGCTGCCTTATAACCAGCGTCTCACCTGGAAGGTATGATCCAGCGCTTGTCAGAGTCACACCCTTCACCGCCACTCCCTTCACGCCGTGATTCAACTCCCAGACAGGAAGACACCGAGGAGTCACCGGGACTGATGAGGAGCCGTGGAGCAACGCGTTCAGACAGAAAAGGGGTTTTAAATCCAGTTCCATAGGTTTTCATGTAATCATCTGCAACGACTGTACCTGTAGTACCTGGATCATTCTCATTGGCCGCAGCTCTGCTTTAGCTGCTAGCATGTTAGCAATTCTTTTGGTAGGTTTTCAAAGATGCACTTTGTTGACACCCTCAACAGCACAAGGAACCTCCTAATTACTGCATGCTAACAATGCTAGCATGCAGTACTTTGTCTGGACAGTTTGTGTGTTTTAGAAAAGAAATATCTGGTTGAGTTTTTCTTTATTAATACTGTTTTTAAACCATTTCTGTACTTTTTTAAAAGTAAATGTATGGAAGAGCCACAATGTACTGATTATTAAAGGATTTATGTACTTTGCATCAAATGCACCAGATGCATTACAGGTAAATATTTGGTATATATGACCATACAATCATATACCATATATATATATATATATAATATATATACACACACACGTAAATATACAGTATACAGTTTATTATTACATATGGAGAAGGCTCAACATGAATTAGCCTAGCTGAGCATCTATATACTACCAAACATACATAAATCTACAACTGTATCCATTTTCACAGTCTATGTAGTGCTATGTAGGTTGACTCTATAGTCTATAGAATGGTACACTGTGCTCTGTATGCATAGAGTATATGTTCAAGTACTAGCATGAAGTTGTCCAATGCCGCAGCAAAAGAGTAGAACACTTAAATTCCTCTAATGCTGAACAGGCGTGTCTCAACGAAGCCCAGCGATGTCTTTTTACACACAACATGGAAATATTTGTCTGTCCTGACGTCGAGGTAGAATATGTTTCTAGAACCCATTCACCAGGTTCCCTCCCCAGGCACAACGCGTGCCCTGTGGGACGCCTTCAGGCACCGTTCCGTGGATCATCACCCGTAGAGAAACGGTCGCCTCGGGCCAGCTGAACACACACCGTGTGTTTTCCTGCCTTCAGTGCAGACACACTGATTAATTCCAAGTACAGGGTGTGTCTCTTGACTCACACAACACACACAGGCCGATGTGTACACACAACTTCAGACAAGTGCTGTCACGACTTCCATGGTTCTAAAGAGTCACTGTGGTTGGGGTTCATTACTCGTTACAGTCACACGGAACCAAAGACGCTTTATTGTTGGAGTTATTTGTGTTCTAGTGTGTAAAAACCTTCCATGTGTACGCCCATCCCACGTCCAAACAGGGGCTTTGAGTTAAATAAAACTTGTTCAAATTCCAGCAGGGTGCATAAGGCATCAGAAAGTCTGCCCTCAGGGGTTGGAGAAAGGAAAAGGAAGTCAGGTGATCCTCCTTTACCTGGATCCACTCCAAAATCGTACACCTCCTACTTGCAATTATCAAGAGTGGAAAGAATTCTACACGGCGGCGCAGTGGGTAGCACTGTTACCTCACAGCAAGAAGGTTCTGGGTTCAATCCCTCACTGTACAGAGTCTGTATCTATCGAGTCTGTATGGGTTCTCTCAGGGTTCTCCTCGGGTTCTCCCACCTCCATAATCATGCAACTTAGGTACTGTAGGTGTGAGTGTGAGTGGTTGTTTGTCAATGTGTGACCCTGTAATGAGCTGGCGACTCATCCAGGGTGTATCCCACCTCAAGCTGGGACAGGTTCCAACAGACCTGTGACCCTCAAGGTGGATCAGAGTCTGGAGACAAGATAATATCGGTTGAATCCCTGAATCTCAATGTCTCTTTTTGTGAGAATCTGTCAGGGTAGATTTTTGTGCAATCCCTCAAACGACACACGACAGGAGAACTGTTCGTGTCCCTGAACATAACATAATGTTGTCTCCTTTAAAACCAGACAGTAGAGCTTTGACCCACGTTGGTATCGTGACGAGTTTGATGGTCATTCTAGAAAACTAGAATTCACCGCTGGCAGTTTTCTGAAGGAACTGCCTTTCATGGCAACGGCTTGGGTTTCTTCAGTGCCTTGTAGGGAGATTGTGTGTTCAGATCTACCTGGGACTGTTCTGTGTGGAGTCCACATGTTCTTCCTTTCACCAAAAACACGAACGTGACTCGTAGGTGAGAACCTGCAGGGTTGTTTGTTCCTTCTATCTTGCTTCTCAAACAATGTGAGTCGGGCTGGTAGCAGGTCAACCAGTTCAGGAGGGCTTTTGGAAGTCTCCTGCAAGGAGAAGCGGCTACGCCGGACATAGTCTCAGTTTATGCTAATGTTGAAACCAGGGTTACGTGCTGAATGTCAGCCAAACGCGTGTTGCTCCGGATCCCTCTAAAGCTCCTTTGACCGATAAGATTAGTATAAGGAAAGCCTTCCACCACATTACGACCTAGTTCCACAACCATACCGATTTGAACATGAACAGAATCTTTGTGGTGTAAGTGTGTCAGATAGAAACTATCCCTTCATGTATTAAGATAAAGTTTTCTGACCTCTCAGCTCCTGAAGAACATGGACCGATCCGGTGAGGACAGTCTTCATCTCATGTGTTTTTCTTTTTGCTTTTGTAGATGAAGGGGAAAGTATTGTTTTTTCTGCCAAGATGAGTTTGCCTCTTTAGACTTTAACGTGTGCCAGATGTTAGACATCAACCGTAAAGTGAAAGGTGTGAATCTTTCAGTTTTCCCTGTCATTAAAGGATAAAGATCCTGGGCACAGATCCAGGTCTGGATTATTATCCAAATCTGGGATGTAGACGAAAATAACCCTATTTTGTTGATAAGTCACAATCTGCAGGTGATAAATATCCGTCTCTACATGGTGTGACATGAGGCAGGTATCCTCACACTGGAGGGACAAGATGCACACAAGTACAGATCCGACATCACGTTCAACAAATCACCCTTCACACATTTGTGTTGGTTTCATGCAGCATGTGCTTGACTGCATGCTATCAGAGTGTGATTCAGAACGAACGTCCAGTCCAGAACACTCAACGTCCTGAGTGTGTGTGTGTGTGTGTGTGTGTGTGTGTGTGTGTGTGTGTGTGTGTGTGTGTTCAGCTCCAGTGATACCATGTACAGCACGGATACAGTAGGGTAACAGAGTTGACACAACCTTTCCCCTGATTTGATGGCTGCTGATGTGGAAGATTCACATGGACTGGACCAGCCTGATGGGAAGACCTGCTCACCTGCACGACTTTTAGCCCACCGCCCAAACCAGCAGCAAAACAACGTTCCTTCATGTTGCCTTTGACCAAACTGGACCTGTTCCATGCTTGTCTTTAAACAGGCAGAATAAATCAGGAAAACACACCACACAAAATACACAAATGAGTTTAACACGTGGTGATACTGTTTATACAAAAATGTTGCATCTTGGTGTCTTTTTCTTATCAATTGCTTTACTTTTCATGGCGATTCCTAATCATTTAATACTCTTTTCATCATTTCTCTTGAAGTTTGCATAAAACTGGGACAGGATGCCTTCAGGTTCACCTCGTGTGTAATCGTCTCTACAAAAGATGAATTAGCCTTTACTAAAGACAAAGAAAGTAAAAAGGCAGAAAGACAGCGTCTGGTTTTCTACAAAATCTGAAGTTGGTCAAAGAATGTATTTGAGGCTCTGTTGTTGAAATGTGGTTGAAACACCTGAAACCCCAGGTTTGACGCCTCATTAAGGTGAGGTTGACCTTACCTTAATGTCACGAACAACCTACAATAAAGCAGTCGTCACTGTAACACTGTGAATAACTATGAATAGAGTCACCTTTATGCACTGACCATGAGCAAACACTAACTATTTCTGAGGCACTTCACCATGTAATGAGATTACATATAACTGGGTCGAAGTTCATGGCTCACTGCCACATTTCTGAGTTTCCCAAGTCCTCATGAATATTCACATGCTGTTGTGTGGGCTGAGTCAGCGAGACTATAAATGACCACAGAGATCAGGTCAGTTCAAACTGGATGTCAGAAGTTGGTTGATCCTGTACAACAAAACCATTAAGGTAAGTTCTTATTTTTTCCTCTACCAGACGTGGAAACATATGTTGGATGTCATTGAGGAATATCTGGAGGTATTTTCAAATGTAACCTTCAAAAAAATCTAAAAACATCAGGCTATGTAGGTTTGTTCAGGTTACCTCCTACTTTTTTCTTCTTTGTTTGTATCCATTGGTGACCTAACTGTAGACGCTTCACACATCACACAACCCAAAGGGAAGTCTTGAATCTTCTGTAAAAAGCTTTTTCCATCTCTAATTGTTACTGGTTTTTCCAAAGGTCTACATACAACCATTGCCCCTGAACTGAAAGACTTTGGACATGGAAAAGCTGGAGGAACTGATCCCGTTTGCAAAGGAAATGCTGAGTCAGAAGCCGAGTCGTGGTCTGCTGAGGGTCTACCTGGTGGGTTCGGTGTTTGCGGTGCTGGGGACGGTCATCGGCCTCGTCGAGACCGTGTGCCATCCTTTCTATTCTCGAGATGAGTCAGACGCAGAGATGCTCCTCATGTGGGAGCAAAGAACTGTCAAAGTGCAATGCAGTGTGCATAACCAGGAGGAAGAGGAGGAGGAGGAGGAGAAGAAACTGGCTCGAAAAAATGAAAGTACGACCCAGATCTTGACTCTCTCCAAGATCCACGGACTCGGCCAACGGAGCATGGCCAATCGGCTGCATGCGTCCTGAAAGACTCAACCTAATGAGCTGCATTCATTAGGGAACTGATTTCTGTGCTCTGACTGAAACTTAAAGACACAGAAACGAGAAGAGGCGGAGCCGCTAATAATGATGCCTTCAAGCGCTGCTGGAGTGCTCTCATTACTTGACATAGAGGAGTCCTTAACATAGAGGAGTCCCTTCAACAGGCCCACCTATCTTCATGAGAGCAAGTGAATGATGCCAGTGAAGGGTACCAGCGAAGGGTACCAGTTGACGGTATATTCCCCTGGACTGAAGTAAATCATTTCGAATGAAGTATTAGTTACAATCTGTGAAACAAATCAAAATGATAATAAAACCCCCACTGACATTATTTATATGATGGGGACTGAAGGCAGCATCGTGTTGTGTTTTGTTGCTGTCTAACGCCACCTGGTGTCCTGTGTACAAATATGTAAATATGCATTTTTTCCATACAAATAAAGTACTTTTTTATTTATTATGTCTGGTTTGTCACTTATTTGATCTTATTAATCGACATAAACAGCCCCGGATGGATTTTTGCTCAGACAGCTGTTCATGAGCTACTTATGACCCCAAAAATGCAGACGAGCCATTTCTGTGTACTGTCACTTTTGGAGTATTTACAGGAGATATGCAGTGGATGTCCAAAAAAGATAGATAGTCACGAAAATCAGAAGACAGTAAATGGAATTTTGAACTTTTTTATTGATTACCAACTGGAAAAAAAATAGTCAATATCTTTAATGCATTCATTTCTTTACCCCTTATCCTGTTGTGGAATCAATGAATCAATGATCTTGTATTTAATCATCTTCTCACATTGAGGAACAAACTCTGTGCATGACCCAGACTCATTCCCTTTGACCGCCTAATAGTCTGGAGTTTCGAGCAGCCGCTGGGGTGGGGAGGCGTTGCCAGGACTGTGTTCACTGACTCCTAGGTAGTTGTCTTCTATACTTCATGATACTTTTTCTATTAGAGCTTCCGGATCTTGTTTTCAAGCAATCAATCATCATTTATTTGTATGGCGCTTAATCACATCAGCAGACATTTCAAAGTGCTTTATCAGACAGAGAAACCCAACAGAACCCTCCAGAGTAAGCATAAGCGACAGTGGCAGGGAAAAACTCCCTCCTTGAGGAAGAAACTCCGGGCAGGACCCAGACCCTGGAGGACGGTCATCCGCCTTGACCGGTTGAGTCGGAAAGAAATTGAATGGTGACAGAAAGGGCAAGGGAAGGAGAGAGAGTGGCGGATAGGCCAGATAGGATGGGGGCGGGATTGTCAGGCCTTTAGATTTCTTGTCTTCTATACTTCTTCCCCACCTGTCAAGTACAAGCACATAGACAGTTGGAGGTGTTATCTTGCCAGCATGTGAAGCACCAATGAAGTATGAACAAGGAAAGAGAAATAACAGAAGCATGTTCTCCGGCTTCGTCCCAACTCCAAAAACATGCAATTCAGGCAAATTGGAGTGTCAAACTGCTCGTAGCTGTGACGTGCACGATTGTTGACGTGGCTGCGTCCAACCTGGAAAGGGATGGATGCTGCCAGGTTCAATTACCTAAGACACGCCATATGATGACAACCGCATGTTGTCTGTGCTGCCCCAACAACCCTCTGGGGTTATGGAGTAGGCTAGGCTGGGCTAGGCTGGGTACCAGGGTGCACTGGAATCGTACCTGGATGGACCCTGCCTCATGCCCCCAGTCCGCTGGCATAGGCTCCAGCAACCCCATGACCCATGACTGCAGAAGAAGCGGATGTTGAAAATGAATGAATGAATGAGTCCTTGCAGAGATTTTTCTAAAAAAAAAAAAAGGGTTATCATTTGCAAAGTATTTTAGAAACACTGATTGGATCTCCAAACTTGCCGACCTGTGTGACAGTTTTAACCTGCTCAATGAACTCAATCTGTCACTTCAAGGAAAAATGACAGCTATTAAGTTGGCAGATAAAGTTGCAGCATTTAAAGCCAAACTGTAATTCTTGAGACAGGGAGTATATGCAGGGACGTCCGACATGTTCCACACTGGAGCAGGGATTATAGAAGAGAAATCATACCTTCATTCGGCCAGTTGAAACATGACCACCTGTTGCAGCTTTCAAAAGACTTTGAGCGTTACTTCCCAATTGAAAAAGAGCCCAAAACTGCGAATGAATGGATCCAAAACCCTTTTTTTTTAAACAAGCCAGGTCAATCAACCCTACCTCTATGTGAAGAGGAGCAACTGATTGAGATTGCAACTGTTATCTTCAATTCATGTTGGAGAAAACTTCAAATCTTTTTTGCATTCTGGGTTAAAGTCAAAGCAGAATATCCTGACATTGAACAGTGCTCAAAATCCCTTCTTCTGTTTCCAACCACATATTTTTTGCGAGGTATTTTTTGCGGTGACAGCCTCTAAAACAAGGCTATGTAGTAGACTGGATATAGCCAACACAATTCGAGTATCACTGCCTCCCATCACTCCCAGATGGGGCCGTCTAGTAGCAGGGAAACAAGCCCAGGCTTCCCCCTGACTCTACATCATGGTAAGTTGACATTATAGTATGAAATTGTCTTAATTACCTACTAAAAGGTGCAATAGTTGGATTCCGATTAAATACTATAAACTGACAAAGGTTTTATAATTTAAAGACCTGCACCTCTAACCGGTCCGCAGAAATAGTTTCATACATAAAACTGCAGAAAATGGTTGGAGACCATTGTTATACTTGACCCCCACCTGTCAAGGAGAAGCACATAGACGGCAGCAGTATTTTGCAAGCATGTGAAGGAAACCTTAATTGAAAAATTTATTCCAGACAGACATCAAGTCTTAGATGACAGTAACAGGTCATCAACACAAGCCACATCCATCTGGTCAGACAAATGTGTTACTCGTGAGTAATTTGTGGGCATAGCGAGTTAAGGCTAACAGACTTGGTATGTGGAGAATTCTGTCCGTCTCAAGTATTGCGATGTCATGCTCGATGTCTTTCATTGTGACATCTAGTTTATCCCTCTGGATCTGTTTCAACTTGTTTTCTCTGAAGTCTATGAGTTTTTGGTACTCAGCGTTCATCTCTTTCAATTCTGTCCTCAAATGCTCCAGAATTACTTCTCGTCTCTCTTCGGTCAGGTAATTCTCCTTTAATTTCATCATCTCATGCTCTTCTCTTTTAAGCAGGTCTTCCTGGCACTTCAGCAGGTACCGAGGTAGTTTTCCACATTTTCGCTGGTTTGTGACTGCAGGTGTCTGCTTTGCTGTGACAACGGCCTGTTGTCTGCTTGACTCTGGTGGTTTCCTTCTAGCAGTGGTGCAAGACACTCCTGAATACGGTATGATTCCAGGTTGCTTGGTCTTTCTTGATTGTTTCTTTAGGTAGTTAGATGGGCAAGGCTTCTCTGTCTGTACTGGTCCCATCGTCTTCATTGAATACTTCTTCGGCTGTTCAACAGCTCGGCGGTGGACAGGAATGTATTTGGTACTGAGTTGTGCAGGTCTTTGTCTGCTTAAGAAAGTTTGGGGCTGGTTGATCGCACGAATACAAGTAAATTCTCTAGCTGCGCCCATGGTGGAGGTGGGTGGAAGGACATTCACCTGCCTGACTTTATGCATGTGTCTGGGTAGGTCTTTCTCAGTGATCACATTATGCACTACTTCTTCCTCAAATCTGGGTAGGTGTTTCTGAGTGGTCACATTATGCACTACATTTTCCCAGTATCTAAGTAGGTCTTCCTCAGAGGTCACATTATGCACTACTTCTTTCCTGTGCCTGGGTAGGTCTTCCTCAGAGGTCACATTATGCACTTCTTCTTCCCCGTGTCTGGGTAGGTCTTTGTTAGTGGTCACGTTATGCACTACTTCTTCCCCGTGTCTGGGTAGATCTTCCTCAGATGTCACATTATGCACTACTTCTTCCCCGTGTCTCGGTAGTTCTTTGTCAGTGGTCACATTATGCACTACTTCTTCCCCGTGTCTGGGTAGGTCTTCCTCGGTTGCCACATCACGCATTACTTTTGCCCCGGTGACTAGTGGGAATCTGTTTGAAAACAAAGCCTCCATCTTTTGTAGTAACAGTCTTTCGGGCGGTATTTCCCTAACAAGCAAAGTTGGCTGTTGATTAAGGGAGGCCAGTTCAACAAGTGGTGTTCTGGTGGTTTGAGTCTGGACTGGCCGGACTGCCTGGACTCGCTGCTGTCCTCTCATCGTTTTGTGGCCGTTCCAGTTCTGAAAGTGTGCGGAAGCAAATCTTCCTGTGATGCTTGGGTCTTGAGTAATCATCACGTTTTCACTGAGTTTGTGGTCAACTGATGCACCTTTACATGCACCAAACACACCTTTATATCATCGGGTGACTTTGGACATCAAAGTATATCACATTCTCTTCATATCCAAAAGTTCTTCAATCATTTCCTTTTTGAAGTTAATTTTGCCTTTGATGTAGGTGTGTGTGCTCTCATGTGTGTGTGTGTGTGTGTACACACATGTCAGTGTGCATTCTGTCATGATAAATAACCAGTAAAGAAGTCCTGTTTTTATTTCCACCAATGAGAGTTAAGCAGGATGACTCATTTTGATTGCATTTCAGTGAAATTCAATGTATTAATGTACAGTTTATCTGGTTTGAAAAGGCACAGTACAAAGAAATTAGTGCTTTTTCCACACTAGTGCTAATTAGGTATTTTGGCCATAATGTTCCAAATTTGTTTAATTAATTTTTCATGTTTTTGTTTTTTTACCATATATTAAACATATCTGGTAATCCACCGATTTCCAGACAATATTCCAATATAAAATAAAATATATTACTTCGAGAAGTTTGCTAGAGAGTTGGATGGTTTTCTTAATAACAGTTATGTTGATGACATCATCATCCAGAGCGTTTGTCTAACTTTCAGAATTCCCAAACAAACACAAGTAATCATTTTTTTTCTTCCTGAATAGAAACAGGATTTTATTTTGAAGAGATTAAAGGACAATTGCACTTTTCTTTGAGCCACCAGGGGGCAGAATCCCCCTGATGGATTCTGCGCCCTGAGTTGATGACAGAACACAAAACGTTTCAAACGCACCAGAGGCTGCGTCAGATACGTTAGAGAACTCTGAAAATATCCAGGTCAACTGAAGGAATAAATAAAATAGTTTAAAACTTAATTTATCCTGTAGTAGCCATCAGTCATAATGGTGTTAATGTGATTCAGGTGAGTAATACCACTTGTGATGGGAAGATGGAAAGAGTACTTTGAAGAGTTGATGAACATGGAAAATGAGAGGGAACAAAGACTGGAAGAGGTGACTGTTGTGGACCAGGATGTAGCAAAGATTAGTCAGGATTAAGTGAGGAGGGCATTGAAGAGGATGAAGAGTGGAAAGGCAGTCGGTCCTGATGATATACCTGTAGAGGTTTGGAAGTGTCTAGGAGAGGTGGCAGTAGAGTTTCTGACTGGGTTGTTCAACAGGATCTTAGTGAGAAGATGCCTGAGGAATGGAAGAGAAGTGTGCTGGTCTCCATCTTTAAGAACAAGGGAGAGTTGTGGCAACTACAGAGGAATAAAGCTGATGAGCCATACAATGAAGTTATGGGAAAGAGTAGTGGAAGCTAGACTAAGGGCAGAAGTGAGCATTTGTGAGCAGAGAGTACAGACCAGAGGGAGCTGCATTGTGTTTTTGTAGATCTGGAGAAAGCTGATGACAGGGTATCCAGAGAGGAACTGAGGTATTGTATGAGGAAGTCTGGAGTGGCAGAGAAGTATGTTAGAGCGGTGCAGGACATGTATGAGGACTGTAAGACAGTGGTGAGGTGTGCTGTAGGTGTGACAGAGGAGTTCAAGGTGGAGGTGGGACTGCATCAGGGATCAGCTCTGAGCCCCTTCTTGTTGCTATGGTGATGGACAGGCTGACAGATGAGGTTAGACAGGAATCTCCATGGACTATGATGTTTGCAGATGACATTGTGATCTGTAGTGAGAGCAGGGAACAGGTGGAGGAGAAGCTAGAGAGGTGGAGGTTTGTCCTGGAAAGGAGAGGAATGAAGGTTAGCCGCAGTAAGACAGAGTACATGTGTGTGAATGAGAGGGACCCAAGTGGAAGAGTGAGGTTACAGGGAGAAGAGATCAAGAAGGTGGAGGATTTGAAGTACTTAGGCTCAACAGTCCAGAGCAATGGAGAGTGTGGAAAAGAGGTGAAGAAGCGTGTCCAGGCAGGATGGAACGGGTGGAGGAAAGTGTCAGGTGTGATGTGTGATAGAAGAGTTGAAAGGAAAGGAAAGGTGTACAAAACTGTGGTGAGACCAGCGATGTTGTTTGGTCTAGAGACAGTGTCACTGAGGAAAAGACAGGAGACAGAGCTGGAGGTAGCAGAGATGAAGATGCTGAGGTTCTCTCTGGGAGTGACCAGGATGGATAGGATCAGGAATGAGTACATCAGAGGGACAGCACATGTTAGAGGTTCTGGAGATAAAGTCAGAGAGGCCAGACTGAGATGGTTTGGACATGTCCAGAGGAGAGATAGTGAATATATTGGTAGAAGGATGCTGACCTTTGAACTGCCAGGCAGGAGGCCTAGAGGAAGACCAAAGAGGTTTATGGATGTAGTGAAAGAGGACATGAAGGTAGTTGGTGTGAGAGAAGAGGATGCAGAAGACAGGAGTAGATGGAGGACACTGATTCGCTGTGGCCACCCCTGAAGGGAAAAGCTGAAAGGAAAAGAAGAAGAAGAAGAAGAAGAACACCACTTGGGTCAAACATGGGCCTGGACATGAACTGATTTAGATATACTGTATATTTGACCCCAAACTTGGGCTGCAGCTAGAAATCAGACGAGCTACTGACTGGATGGGGAAAAGTTCTATTGGACAGGGAAACTAATGCAGCAGCTCAGCGCTGGCCGGTCTTGTAGCTGATTTGTTGGCAGTTGTCATGGTGATGACAGGACACGTGAACGGACGGCCCTGGAGGAGGTTCTAGTGGAATAAAAGCCAGGGGCAGTTTATGATGGAGAACCGAGGAGGACTGTGCTCTTGCGACTCTTTCTCGCCTCTGGTGATCGAGTCCATGCCGTGTGAGAATGACTTCAGGTTCTCCTCTGTGAGCTGACTGGATTGGACTCCTCGTCTCGGCCCGGATG
Organism: Antennarius striatus; assembly: GCF_040054535.1. Taxonomy (NCBI): domain Eukaryota; kingdom Metazoa; phylum Chordata; class Actinopteri; order Lophiiformes; family Antennariidae; genus Antennarius; species Antennarius striatus. The sequence continues at coordinate 24,524,146 of NC_090780.1, read as the reverse complement.
ATGGAGGAGGTGGAGGTCTCCCAGCAGCGCCTGCTGGTGTTGCTGCTCCTGCTCGGCCCAATGAATCAGTGCTGCTCCGCCATCGAGACCGGTAAGACTTCAGCCGTTTGGACCGGGTTCACAGACTTCAAGCATTTACTTCATGTTTTATTCATGTGTTAGAAAATGTAATTTAATCAAGGCAAACAGTAAATGAAACTCATGTTTGTTTATTACACACAAGGTTAGGGGGGTGGGGGGGTCTGGTCCGTAAACTATTTGTTTATTACTCAAGAAATTCAAATCAGGTCACACTTTACCTTCGACATTTGGTTCAAGGGGGACCCTTTACTTTTACAGGGGTAATGAAAGAGGTTTATGGGTAGTTAAAGGTACATGCTAATATTTTTATGTACAGTAATCCTGCTAACAGACAGCTAAATGGAAGTAAATAATAATAACTAGCGGTAGGTCAAAGTCTGGTCTGGCTTTGGCCTATTCTTGTGCTTTGATCTACGGTCTTTGTTACGGGTGTAGTAACTAACTAACTAACTAACTAACGGAGTGACAAACGCAACTGTAATTTAGATAATAGTCAATAACAACTAGATATCATATTGGAGAAAAATGACAGACGTCATTTCTAAAACATGACATCTGAGGGCTGCTACACAAAGCCTTGTATTTACTCATTGTTTACTCACAAGTTATTTCCTGAAAACATCTGTGAATATTTGTGATCCCCTATCAAAAGCTCTTCCGGACCCGGTTTCCATATTCTCATGGACACCAAAGGGAACACTTGTTCCTACATGTCCTACATCAAATCAGCTGTTGCATGAGTGTGATTTTAAAAAATGCTGCTGGATTTGATTTGGTTTGCAATTTCTGAAGCGTGTGAAGACATGGAACATCGGGATGTGATGCGCACCATATCCACACCGCCCTGCTGTTCCTTCCTGTTTATCCACTGCCCCATGCCTTGTTGAGGTGATATAATGGAGGCTAATGATGTTAGTAAAACACACGGATGGATGGCGAGGCTGCTGCCCTTTTCCACACAATGACTTCTCATAGACATTTGTCACTACGGGACCTGGTCCTCACCTGCCCCCGGGGTTTGCTCTCTCAGATAGACTCGGTTTACTAGAGTGCTGTTTTAAAGGGGTTCGACTTGCAGCCTACAAAAACTTTACTGGGGTTGTGGTGTCCTCTTATCACCCGTGTTTTGGACAGCATCCCCTATGGCTCTCTATTTGCTAATGTACTGTAGAGGGGATGAGCTTTTTCCCACCAACAGGGGCTCCTGGGCCTTGGGACATTCCTGCAGGTCAGTGGAGAAGGATCTGTTGGTCTCCCAGGGAAACAGAGCTAATAAAGTCCAAGGGTGGTCGTAAATTTTCTCATTATTTGGCCTGCGGCCCAGAGGCAGGGGGTGGTGGAGCCGGATCTGCCCACCCATCTGTCCCGGTCCTGCCTGTGGATGAGCAATGATACAGGATCACATGGCAGAATGGGTCCAGCAACGCGCTGATGACGCTCTCTTCTATAGCGTCACTGACATTTAATTAGTTTTCTGTCCTTATCCCACGGTCAGAGGTGGAGTATGTCCTCTGGTTTAGTTTAAAATTTCATTGTGTTTGGTATTAAAACATTTAAAGTCTTGTAAAAGATTCATATGAAGTTTAGAAAAGGAAAGGGCTTCACATTTTATTTCCATTGACATGGAGGTTTAGCTTTTGCCATTCAGTTTGGCAGAAATTAGTGAAAAAGCTTTCATTTTGATGAAATTTAGAATTTGTATTTAGAATTTGTAAAGCCTGAACCATGAAATAATTACCAGAAAAATCTCATTTTAATAAGGTCTCAGTGGAACTGTCTGACAAATGTTGCCAAACCCCCCGCACCCTCCTTAAATAATATAACTTAACATATGTGAGCTTTAATTTTATAATTTTTGCTAAATCCAGATTTTTTTTTGCGTGGAAAATGCATATGACTGATTGTGTACATAAGTATTTTGGGAAAAAATGTCAACCCTATGATGTAGAAGTCTCAATATTCTGAGAAGCCAAGTGTATCACTTGGCTTTAAAGGGTTAGGAGTAAGGGTTCCACCTTTGGGGAGACAGTTGATCACAAACAATCGTGGATGTCCCCGACTTGACCTTGTGCTCCAGCCTAGAAGACTTTTCTGACACTTTCATTATTTGCAGGAACTACAACAAGACAAAGTGCAACAAAACAAGCAGATCCTGCTTCAGTGTTTGTTCGGGCACCTTAGTCTTATTTACAGATGGACTTGTAAATTAGCAAACCTATCCTTTAACTTTTAAGAGAGGGCACAACGAATAAAGGGACGAATGTACACCGACAAACATCTGCAAAGGAAGTCTGAGTGGAGTCAAACAAACCTCCTGGAGATCAGAGTTGCCCCCGACAACAGCCGGTTCTTCCCGCTTCCTCCGAGACATCCAGGAAGGACCGCCTCAACATCACGAGATCAAACATTACTCATGCTGATCCACTCCGAACAATGGTGGTTCTAACAGGAGTCTGTCAGTGGGAATACATACCAATAAACCACTGGAGGTTCCTGCAAATCAGAGGGAGAGTTTGATCTGTGTCAGGGTAAGACATCTTCAGTCAGGAAGTGGATCCGGCTTCAGGTAGGACAGTGTTCAGGTTTCTGTAATTTACAAGGAGTGACCCCAAGAAAGACAAGTTAGCATCACCACTGAGTCCTGCAGTGGTGTAAAATCTCTGGTTCTGTTTGTTAGTTTATGTCATAGATCAAAGGGCAGAAAAAGATTTTTGCGGAACCTTTGACTTACCCATGTGCCAGAAAAGTCCTCTGACTGGTGTATTAACGCTTCAGTTATGTTAGACATATGGTTTGAATAGATGGAATGAGGCCACATTTTTAATCACATAAGATTCAAAAACCTAATTTTTGTTCACCCAAAGCAACTAAATAAAAATACCTATACCAGTTATGACTAGAGTATCTTGAGCTTTTGGCATGAGCCCAACCCTTCCACCTCATTTTCTAAAATGTATTTTATGATGTTCAAGTAATCCTGCTGATAAACAAACGTAGAGACGTAACTTGCTGGAGGTAATGATCCTTATACTGTTGTGTTTCTTCTGTCTTCTCTCTGACAGTAAACGTCGTCGACTTCTGCGGCCAAACAATTCGGGGCGATGGAATGATCGTCAATTCCCATCAGGAATCCAAGAAGTACTACTTTGTGACCATGGGGACCGACTGCCACCTCACCATGCAGGCCAGTTCCCCCAAAGACAAGGTCCAGTTCCACTTTCGCTTCTTCTTGGTCTACAGCTTACTTCGAGTGGCCCCTCTCAGCCCAGCCCCTGCCTTCCCAGAGTCCCCTCGTGGCTCCGCCCCTCTCAACCCCAGACTGGATCCCACATCTGATGAAGGTTCTGTGGACCCGTGCCATGCCGGCTCGTACATCCAGTTCTATGATGGGCAGGACAGAGTCTCCCCTCCTCTTGGGCCTCCTCTGTGTGGGAAGAGCCCACCCCGACCAGTGCTGTCCACAGGAAACTACCTGACCCTGAGGCTGGTGACCCGGGGGACTCAGCCCAGAGTGGACTTTGTGGGGGACTTCACCTCCTTCAGACTGGGTGAGAATGAAAGACCCGGATGTTTCATGTGATGCATGCTGGGATGCAAACATAAGGATAGACATGCAACACAACAGAAAAGTGTTTTATGTCTCATTTACACCTCAGCTTCTTTCTGTATGATCAGAAATTGTTTCCCATGAAACAATTTGCAAAGAGGTGATTCTGACCCAAACATGAAAATATTTACACACGTTTGGAAATTTTCAAACCTCATTTCTCTGTCACGTCATCACAATCGTATTTATAGACCCATTTACCTGCCCGACCATCAAACTCTAGGGTTCAGCCACGACTACTGACACTCCTACTTTCTCTCTTCTACGTCAAATGCCTTCTTCTTTAGGTTTTAACCAATCAGAGTGCAGCAGTGAGCCTTATTTCACCTGCAGGAATGGGAAGTGTATCCCTCTCAGTCTGGTGTGTGATGATAAGGGCATCGACAACTGTGGGGATGGAAGTGACTTGGAGGAAAACCTGAGGACAGGCTGTAAAGGTTGGTGATTTGACCACATTTGGTACTTATATATTAATTCTTCAGATCCTTAAGAAGAACTTGCTGGCTTTTTGAGAGCCAGTTAAAGTTTAATGGGAGAGAATGGCCTCTGGTCCCATTCAATAGCTGACCTGAATGTTTCCTTCATTAGCAGGCCAGCTTCTACCTCCTGAACCTTCACCAGCAATGGCAACCTCACCTGCACCCTTCGCGACTCTACCCACAGTGCCAGTGCCTCCACATATGAACTGCAGTGGGCCAAACAGCGCCCCTAGTTCGGAATCGGTTACAGGTAACGGCTGTGACTGGTATTAATAATAGAACGTTCATGTCTCACAGTCAGTTGGCTGGGAAACAAATGAACTGAGGGTCCACTTGAATGTAGAGTGTCCCGATGACAGGGCATAAAACTAATGGTGACTATTGAGTTGTTAATTTCACCTTAAGACTCGTAAAGCAATAAATGGTGATGGATTCCCATGGCAGCCTTTTGAGTGATCTGTCCCTACTCCAGCTTTGGAGGGGCAAACAGAGACTGTCTGGGCCAGCCTGCCGGATTCTGATTGCTTTTAAGATCGGGCCAAGTGCAGCCGAAGAAAGCTTCCATTCTTCTCCTCTGACTGTTGAATGGAGGGGGTGATATTAGCTGAGATCCACTTCCATGCAGGCTGAAAACAGATTTGTTTGGTTGAAGTCGTGCACATTTTTGGGGGTGCACATTAACATACTGAAATACATACAAAAACTTAGTTTTGTCAAACCTGTGTTTGTTGCCTAACTTTTAAAAACACAAGCGATTAGTTTCTATTGTCAGGACGTGGTTTTGTTTGAGCACCATTGCTGGCCAACAGCTGGTGTCTCTGCTGGACCAACCCCAACTAACACTCCACCCTTCAAACATCATTTAAAGGTGGTCCGTTCGCCAAACATTCAGATCTTGTTGCTCTGGGTCCTGATTTTAATCCAGTGCACACACACACACACACACACACACACACACACACACACACACACACACACACACACACACACACACACACACACACACACACACACACCGTCAATTCAGTCAACCTTGCCTGAAGTAAAACTCATCATCTTGTGTCTGTAATTTACCAACTGACCCTTCAGAACCAAAACCTCCAACCTTGATGCTTCTCTGCTGTCCCCAGACTCCCCCGTCTCCCTGTCCCTGCTGGTCCTCTACATCCTCCTGGGAGTTGTGGTGGGCAGCTTGGTACTCTGCTGGTGCTGCTGGTCGCCTGGTTGGTTCCCCTGGCGCGTCAGCATCTGTCGCTTCCTACCATGCTGCAACTCGGTCTGTGCCTCCTGCCAGCTCTGCACCCACAGTTGTACCAACGGCAAAGAGCACCGACTGGCCAAGGTCACTCCGCAACCACCCATCAACGGGGACTGCTTGGGCACGTCGGCCACCGCCGACGGCGGGGAGGAAAACGCCACCATGTCAGGTGTCTAATATGGAGAGGAGGGGTTCAGCTGATCTGTCTGGTCATATGGACTCTTGACCAGAGCATGTTGGCTGCATGCTGACACATGATCGTGACGGACATGGACATGTCCTGCATTAGGAGTCTACTGAGGGCTGAATTCACGAGGTCTGACTTGCAGAGGACAGTTTGATCGGAACAGTGTTTGGGGCGCTGTCACTATGGCGATGCACACCTTTAGGTCACTAGGAGAAGGTAAAGCAGGGTACAGTGTGACTATGGATTGAATGAAGACATGAATGTATCTGAAAGGCAGGATTTAGTGAAACATTTCATCCTAAAATAAAACTACTCACCTCCAAGATGATGGAAAACCTGAGCTGCCTAGGCTGCAAGCACAGAAGACTCCTACAGACTCGTACTTGACTGAAGAAGACTCCTACACTACTGAAGAAGATGCTTACAGACTCGTACTTGACCGAAGAAGACACCATCATTACTTACAAACACTCCTACAGACTAGTTCATGACTGAAGAAGACTCCTACATGAGTGAAATTGAACCAATTTCAAAAATTGTAATTGTTCTTTCTTGCCATGAGTCAAAGCCCTGACTCTAGTTTCCATGGGTTTGCCCCTTCAACCAAACCCATGGAAACACCTCCAGACACCATCAGCATGGACGTGAGTAGATGTAAAGGATTGTGCCAGTGATGATGTCATTCTTTTGATGGCGCCACATCACAAGAAGACAGTCCAGTTGGTGTGAACAGCTTCATTCCTGTGTTTGCTTCTGTCTTAGATTTTCTTAGCTAACATTTTAATTTAGAAGTGAAAGCTCCGCCTTTTGGACTCAAAGTTTTCCTGGGTCTCCTGCTGAGCGTCCAGAACCAGAGGGTGACCTGGTGACCTGATGGATTTCCTTCCAGCTGCTCCTCATACACACCAACAGGACAGTCTAGTGAGGCGTCGTTCGGTGCCTCGCTAACAAGTTTGTGATCATTCAGAATGGACTTCTAACATGTTGCTCTGTGACCAGAATAAACTTTGATGTCTTATGATTGAAACGTGTATTAATGAACATACTGACGCCAAAATGTTGGGTAGCAATTGATTTAGATCGGAAGAAATAATTGCATAAAACAACACGCATTTTAATTTTGTTCTTGAAGTCCATCCAAACGTTTTCAGCGACTGTGTTGGACTCCAGGTTGTGCATCAGAAGACTTCTACATACAATCTGCACATGCTGTACAGGGAGGAGGGCAGACCCCCTCCCTTCTGCTTTTACCCAGATTGATGCCCCATCTGAGGGGCAGCCTGTGTTCAGGTGTCCACCAGGCAAACTCCCTTTGTGATACCCTGCAGATGGAGTAGCTGCATAACCTTTCCTCGCTCCACCAGTGTGTTGTGTGAGTATGTTACACACCGCCGTCCCATCAGGTTTTTTGAACTTGTGTCCTTTTTAAAGCATTAAGCCTTAAACAAGCAGCGTGTTCCCAACCACCGGGTTGCTGGGCTGCAGCCCGGTCCAGAATGCAGTCTTCTTTATCCGTGGCTTTCTGCTGAGACTGTAAAGAATACACATCTGCACACCCATCAAACACACACACACACACACACACACATCTAGTTCAGTATAGATGGACTTGACTCGCTGGAGAAGGTCATGGCTGCAGCTGGATGTTCTGGTTTGTGACGTGTCCCAGTGGGTCTCCAGAAAAATAACTTATTTAACTTTAATCCAACTCACCTTAATTTATGTGAAAACTTTCAAACAAGCAGTGGTTCATTATTATTAAGAGTAGTTTATCATTTATCTTTTACGATGGGGGGTGGGGAGGTGCGGGGGGGCGTGTGCACTGTGGCAGGACGTGTTGTTCTAGGCTGTAATCTATGAACATCATCTACGTATATAAATAAATATATACATCATGGTGACTCACAGCTGTTGCTAAGCAACACAGCTAAACATCTAACCCAGATGCTCTGATTGGCTACGACATAAGACAATGCAAAGATATGATCATGTTTATCCTGGACTAAATGCCCAACGTCACAACGTCACGTCTGAAGACACCTTTTGTTGTTCGTTATTGGGGGGGTGGGAGTAACACGGGTATCTACACGGGTAGATCAAAGCCAGACTAATGACAATCCCTGCTTGTCCCTCTGTTCATTTGCATGACCGTAATAATAATTGGGACCCATAACAATAATCGGGACCCTACTGGCAATTGATCTACTCTCCTTTGATCTGTCTATATATGTTTGTATTTTACTCTCCCTTGTTTCCTTTCCTTGCAGATCATTATCTGTGATTCTTTGTCACGTGGAAGTACCTGCGCTTTGATCTACAGCCTTTTTTACAGGCATACCCACTTACTTACAAAGGGACAGCACAATTATAATATGAATTTACTCTCAAACATACTCTTCTTCTCCGGTTTTCATGTGCATACTGGAATGGAAGTGTATTGCGGTGAAAGTTAAGACTGTTTCTACTACTGTCCTCCCTTCATACCCCACAGAAATGTTCGATTCTGGACGTGATGGGAATCTGGTCCTGACAGGGCAGGGTTCTAAGCAGCAAATACATTTCTTGGTGAAAGATTCAAAATCACAAATTTTAATCGTTCTAAAATAGATTTAGCAACTAAATTCTGTGTGTTTGAGCAAACGTCCAGTTCGTGACCCTGTTGACCTGTCAGACTGACTGATTCAAAGTGGTCTCTTAAGACCAGGATATTGTCACATCCTTGTGGAGTCGGGGGTTCTCCGTCCGCCTCCTGCTGCTGGGGCCACTCTGGGGGCGGGAGGGGGGGTTTGGCCAGGATTCAGCAGCTTCACACTGAGTGTTTCGCATCTGGTATCCGCCGGCAACTCTTCAAGCTGAATCTGACCATCAGAAAAGCGAAATGTTACCGACCCCCCGTGACTCAAACGCCCATTCTATGAAACCAACTAAAGTGGAAGATGAGCAATCAGGCAATCGGCTACCACCACCCCCAACGTAGCCCATCATTCAGACCATTGTTAGACCTGAGCACCAGGCTGCCGGGGGTCAGTTAGCAGCTGGTGTGTTCACGAGTGGGCGGTAGAGGCTCTTTGTTGCCCCGCTATCTGAAGAGGCCACACTGCTGGACCCGAGAAATAAAACCCAAACATCACCTGGAGGTTACTTCAGGTTAGCACACGCCAGTTGCACAAGTTCACTACCACTGCTGTACCTAATAAGAACCAGCAGGAGGCAGCAGCGAGTCGAACAGCCCAACAGAATCTGTTGTATCACAGAGACTAGTTTTCTGCATTTCAAGCATCTTTATATAAAATGAACGAACACCGTCTGTGTGAACCAGACTGTCTGACAGGTTCTTGACAGTATGGAAGACTAATAGCAAAAATATGCATTATGAAGGTGAAAAGTTTCACTAATTAACTTTTAACAAGACAGATTTTTTAAATGGATATCAAAAATTTGTTAACTGAAGATCTTTATGGGCCATTTTAGACCTTTTCTATTTTGTCGACCTGAGTTAAATTGTCTTCTGGAAATAGAGCAGTCGCTCTGATTGGTGACATGTCAGAGTTAGGAGTGCAAAGAGTAATCGGATTGCTTTTGTTGTAAAACTATCCTTTATTTTCTCATGCTTTTAGAGTTGCTTTTGAAAATATTTTAGTGATGAATTTCAGAAATTTAGCAGAAGCGAGTACATTTTTAGAAGGGGTCCAATCTGATTCCGGATCTAGCTCAGTATCTTCTGTTATCCCACTGCACGTAAATTAAAAATTCTGGATCACCAGATTCAGAACAGGACCTAATCCGGATCAGAATCGTGTGTGCCAATTTTTTTTTTAGTTCTAATGATGCATTACGAACAGAAACAGTAGCTTTAATGTCAGTCCTCTAGGCTACGCTGCCCCCAACAGGCAGAGAGGGTGAAGTACATCCAGTACTGCTTTCATTCAACGTTTACCAGCTGGACCCATGTACTTTCCATGGGACAATAAAAGCCAGATCTACCCGTGTAATGCAACTAATGAGTAGCTCTAAAGACAGACTGACCATTGATCTACTCTCCTTCATTTAACTTTGCACTCTGATTCTTTGTTATGTCATACAGTTTACTTTGCTTTGATCTACGGTCTTTGTTATGGAACTAACTTAACGAACTAATGGCTATGTTGTTTTTTTCCCATTACTTTGATGTATTATCGATGGATAGATGGATGAATAGAATTTTTGTTTGATCAGGAGTTTCATTTTAAAATGAAACTTCTTTGATCTTTGGAGTCAGGCTGACTTTGATCAGGTCCCCTTTCATGTTTCTCTATATATGTACGTAAAGTCTCCTATGTTGTTCAGTCTGACCATGTTTTTCCAAAAAGAAATACATGTGGACGATGGCACACCGTCCATTGAGGAAATCATGACAACCAGAGACAAAAATGACCCATTCCTGGATATTGGAGTTGAGGATCTTAGCCTGCTCGTTGAACGGTTCTACAGCCGAATAACAAAGGAACAGTGGTATCTAATGATTTCGGATAAGCCAGATTCTTCATTAAAAATATCGTTAGTAGAGTTGCTCTTGGACATAATCAGAAACATGTCCAGTGCCATGATAAGGGCATTTAAGAAGAGATATACAGGTTTGACCAAGGAGCAGGTTGATTTTTTTGTAGGTGAAAAAATACATCAGAGCTTAGCCATAACTTTCAAAGTTCCGCCACAAAATGACAGCTTTTTTTCTAAATGTCTGTTGGATCACATGACGACGGAGATCATGAAAACAGTCAACTCTGCCCTGTCAAACAGGTCAAATGAACCTACTCATTTCACCACAACAGTCATCATTGACACCATGATGTGTCAGGCGTGTCAAATGTTGAAGGACTACTTCATCAAATCATGTCGTCAACCTCCACAGAGTAAGAACATCAACATTAATGAGAAGTATCCTGATGTTACACAGACAAAGGAAGATTTCCCGGAGATCGTATGTCAAGATGTACAAAGAAAAATGAGGGAGAAGCTCAGCAGTGTGTTGAACAACCCTTTGAATGACTATTCACAAACGTCATCTAGGATGATTCAACTGGAAATCTCTCAGGAGGTTTTACATACGTCTAAAATGATCGTCACAGCATATCTTCAGTCATTGGAAGGACCACATACAAAAGAGGCCAGTAAAATGTATTTGAAGAAGTATATTCAGAGTAGGTTCAAAGATCTTTTTAAAAAATGCTTTTCCAAAGCAATAATTTCTCATATGACGGATTATTTGAAGATTAGCACAGATGGGAATATCTGTTTGACAGAATCAGTCCTAAATTTGTTGGCGCATTACCATGAATCAGAAAAACAACAGGATCAGGAAATGTTTCTGTCCAAAACTAGTACTAAATATTTAAAACTCACACAAGCCATTAGAAGACTCCTCAATGATCAGTGTACAGAGACAACGGGTACTGGGCTCGACTCATCAGCGAATAGATTTGGTGAATCAGCAGAAAACGTGATAGAACAGGCATGTATATTTATGGTCCAGATGAACTGGTGGTTGGAGAGTCAGTTTAGCCGTTACAGTGAAATGATAGCAAAGAGTGTGATGGCAGTTCTTCCATACACTGACCCAAAATGTGAAAAGCATCGAAATGTAGTGATATTCAAAGATTATGTCAGAATTTTGTGTGAACAGATAGTTTGGAAGCTATGCCAAAAAGTGAAAGAAATTCCACCCAACCAGGAGAGTATCGTGACTCACCTATTTGACATTTCATGGGCTGAAACTGAAGGAACTGAGAGAAAACTCAACCGAAACCATGACGACAACCTATACAGAGTGATTTTGAAAGAATTGAAGAGGAAGTTTAGAAACTATAATATGGTCCTTGTTGCACTGAATAGTAGTGTACTGAGCACCCAGAGTGTTATTGCAGCAATTCTAAAAAAGCACCTCCTCAAGAAGAAAGGGATCTTTGACATATAAGATATGCATATAAAAGTTTATTCAAAACCCAAGATGGAATATTATGAAGCAAATTAGACGCAGAGATGATTGATTAACATTCATTCATTCATCTTCTTAATCGCTGTTTCTGCTTGCGCGGGTCGTGGGGTTGCTGGAGCTGATCCCAGCTGACTTATCAGAGGCCGGGTATCATCCAGGCACGACGCTGGTGCACCGCGGAAATATTGAAATCTATTCATCTATTTTCAATTCCATTCGTTTCAAGTCCTTTATTTACACTTGGGTTTACTCCTGTTTGCCATAAAACATATGTGACAGCCACCCCCCCTCTGCCCTCCCCCTCAATGCAACTCGTCTTGGTTTACTCCGGGCACTCCGGTTTGCCATTATGACAGCAACTGAAAAACGACAATAAAAAAAACACACGAGCAAACAAAAAAAAAACCTTCAAACTTCCCCCTTTCCTAGCAGGTGGGTGGGAAAGGGGGGGAGATCAACTGTCGGCTTATGCGGCCCCCTCGCCCGGTACCCACCGCCGAACCCAGTGGTGGACGCCGGAAGCACTGAATGCCTATAAGATGATGGAGTCCTACTAGCTCCACTTCCTCCCCAGAGTGTCGGTGCTCTATGCCCCCTCAGGTCCACCCCTCATCCATTCATCCGCTGCGGTCCTGCGTTTTTCTTTCCTCCATTGTCATCATGCATTCATCCATGTAGCTGCAATTGCGCTTTTGAAATAACCCAACTAGAGGTTTAGAAGATAACAACCCAGGAGTCGGTGAAGGCAGCCTGACATCTCCGTCCCCACCTCAGCGCTGGGATCATAAATTCCTATCTCTAACCATAAAGACATTGACTCTATCTGGCCTATCTGCCATTCTATCTCTCTGTCTCTTTCTCTTGTTCTTCCATCTCCATTGTATTTCCTTTCCACCGAAATGGTCAAGGTAGATGACCGCCCTCCAGAGTCTGGGTCCTGCCCGGAGTCTCTTCCTCAATGAACGAGTTTTTCCCTGCTGCTTGTTGCTTATGCTTGCTATGGAAGGTTCTGTTGGGTTTCTCTGCCAGTAAAAGTGATTTGAAATGTTGATTTGATTAAATGCTTTGCAAATAAAAGCTGATTGATTGATTATCAAGTCTTGTTGAATCGTGGGACCCCAGGAGCAGCTGATGGCCACCAAGTCAGAAGTGTTCCAGGTGCATGTTGGACTTTGGCAGGGCTTCGCTTTATCACCGGTTCTGCTCATAATCTTTACGGAGAGAATTTCTAGACACAGCCAGTGGCTGGTGGGGGGTCCGGCTTGAGGATCAAAACATGTTATCTCTGCTTTTTGCGGATGATATTGTTCTGTTTGTCTCATCAAGCCTGGACCTTCAGCATGTACTGGGGTGGTTCTCAGCTGAGTACTAAGTGAGTTAAATGAGGATCAGCACCTCCAAAATCCAGGCCGGAAAAAAAATTCCAGAAAGGATGAGGTGACACTCTAGTCTCTGGTTGGCTTTTAGGAGGTGTTCAACAAGCCAATCAGGTGTAACTGTTGTGTTTACCCTTCAGAAGTTTAACAAAGCGAAAGAATGATTTTCAGTTGGAGCTAATGACCATTGAGTTTTCTCTGTTCTTTGTGTAGTCTTCTTTGCATTACATATTGCTACAGTTAATTCATCCATCCATCCATCCATTCTCTTCCGCTTATCCGGGGTCGGGTCGCGGGGGCAGCAATTAAGCAGGGAAGCCCAGACTTCCCTCTCCCTAGCCACTTCGTCCAGCTCCTCCGGGAGAATCCCAGTTAATTCAGTGATCTGGTAAGTAGTGTCTGTTTAGGGGGGAGGTGTGTTTTGTAGTCATGTGACCAGTCATAAGGAGGCAGTTTCACTACACTTGGTTTCTGCCTAGTCTGCAGCCAACTGGTAAGTCCTTACTTTTCATTACTTGTTTATCTGCTTTATGCTGCATGCTGTCATCTATCTGCTACCGCACCATATTTACATCTGATTCTTGCTGCTATATAAGTTCTGATGACGGATTGCTTTGGTAGTTCCTGATAAAGTTAATAATTTGAAACATGCTAAGCCGTGTGATGTGAAGCTAACACTTGGACTGGTGTCTTTGCCGTCTCATTCATTTCCATCATTGTTTGGTTTCTTTAGTTTTACAAATGTTTGTTGGATTTGAATTCTGTGCAGTACTTCCTGGTTTGCCACCGGGCATCATGGGAGCTGTAGTCACTGTCACTGAAAGTCACTGAAAGACTGTATACACCTCCTAATTTGACTTGTTCATGAATTATTACTTATGTTGTGTTTTGTACAATATGTTAAGTAGATGCAATACATTTTACATTTTAAATTCAATATATTTGAATTCATTGAATTTATATGTATATATATATATATATATATATATATATATATAATTTAATTTAATTAATGCTTATGTTTATTTCATTATTAGAAATAGAGGGATCATTGATGCTTTTTGTGATGAAATACAGGTTGCTATGTTTTATATCATTGTTGCTTATTATTGTGATATATAGGTGAAACATTGAATTTGTCAAACTTTCAGGATTATTACCTGCTGCTAGCCCCACTATTTCAATTGCTGGGTGAAAAAAACACCATCCTTGGTTTGCTGAAAGGTAACTGTCAAATGACGGTTTGGAAGGTGATCATACAGTATATCAATCCTTGAAGGTTGAATCTTATCAGCTGGAGCCTCTTTAGGATTTGACAACAGTTCATCCGGGAGGTCCTTTTAATTCTGATTGATAAGGGAAGTTCGTATAAATGACACACATGATGACCCATTTGGCAAACAGACCTCTTGTGTCTCCAATGGTTGGTACATCCCATAACAGAGCTTTTGAGTCAACAGTTTCAGTGCAATGATGTTAGTGAACTCAGAAGACATTAAGTATAAACTCCCTAACAGCCAAAAAGGACTGAAGAAACTTCTTCCTCAGGAGCCAAGCAGGATTGCGCTGATTGGATCCAGCCTTAAAGAATCTTCAGGACCTGACTGATGTAGGGGAACTGACATCAACCACCCCAAAGTTGTGTTAAAAATCATGAACCTTCAGGTGCATGATGAGAATGACACCAAAAACAAAATCCAGAATGAATCTGCAGCATGGACATCTACAGAGGAAGAGACAGATGGAGGAAATGTCATCGCAGTCCTGTCAGTGTTCAGGACTTGGGGCACAAAACTCGATGAAACTGTTTTCTCCTCTGGTCTTTTCTTCTTTTTTGTTCCTGGAAACTCCATCCTCCTGTTGTCAAACGTCATGGGTTTCAGGAACTCTGGCAGACATCAGTGTTCAGAGGTCAAATTTTTCCTGAGCTGCTAATAATGGCTATGAAAACAAAGATTGAAACATCCATGTTATCTCAGTTTCAGTCAAAGCAGGTACAGTTTTATTTGTGCCAGTGGATGGGACTGATTCTAGAACAACTTGGTCTCAGCAAAAACTACGTCATAAGAACTAGTAATCTTAAGAGTATTAATAGTAATCATAATCACAACTAAATCTGAATGACAAAGTAATTTGTGAGCAAACAAAAGGTATGTTAATCCAAACCATGGGTGTGCATACAGACCTGTGACTGGTGTTGCTGTTGATGTTACTGGTGTTGGGGACTCCCTCTACCGGCCATTGGCTCGTAGCTGGTCTGGTCTCGCTATCCACAGAAAAGGGATCCAGGTGATTTCCGTAAAGACTTCCTTGTCCCTATTTTTAAAAAAGCACCATTTTAGGAAGCATAGCGAACACTGGTAGAGGATGTCACTCACATACTGTAGACACACAACTGGAAAGACCGTTTCAGAACACTGTTAAAAGGTTGTTCAGGGGTTAGTCGTTATTCCTCTCCTTCATGCTCATCTGTTCTTCCTTTCGTTACCCTGAACAAGCCCTCCTCAGCAGCTTCTTCAGCAGCTCGCTCCATCTCTTCTTCAGTCATGAGGTCTCCAGAGATGGTTCGATGGAGCTCTGGAGCTACCTCCTCCTCAATGTTCCGCAATCCTGCCTGATTGAAAAAGTACAAAAACAACGACATGACTTCACTGCAAGCTGGAGATGAGAGACTTCATCATTGCATCAAGAAAGCTGGAGGCAGCATCATAGGATTGGTTTACTTGATCAGTGGCTTATTAGCAAGTGCCCTCTAGTGTTCCCTGCTGATTATCTGTTGACTGGAGAAAATAGAAGGAACAACTGGCTTTGGATCCAGTCCCACAAGATAACCCCATTGATTATATGTTGTGATTCTCATACGAAACTTCTGAGTTGAACTTAAATAAATTAATTTAAGCAGTGAATTAATTTGATTTGGGTTAACAGTAAATGGACACCAGGGATTGCTTACTTGTATCTCATTTGTAGCGCTATTCTTGGTGGGCCGGTAGCCATAGTATTCTTCCTGTCTCTTCTTCATTTTCCTGAAGTAATCCTGGATCAGGAAGGTGGCGTAGAACTTTCCCACCGTCACCTCATCGTCTGTCAGGGTTTAGGGAAAAGAAATTTAGAAAATCCACGCTATTAGATTCACAAAAGCCCATTGCCATCTCGAGTTTTTGTTGTAGGTGTAGTTATTGGTGTGGTTTGCTATAGTTTACCTCCAATAGGTGGAATGACCTGATCCAGAAGTTTCATGCTGGTGCGCTTCCAGATCTTCTTGATAATTCCTCTCAGCTCCTCATTGGCCTGTTCAAAATTACCTGAGCAATGGAATAATTTCACAAAGGAAAATTCAATTCAAAGAGTTGAAGACGAGAGCCAACAAATGGTACCTCAAGACATGTTTCAAGAAAGTTTTGACTATTTACAAATCTGTAATGTGCTCAATGATGGAGATGGTGGCAACAAGATTGATAATTAGAATTGGTGAACGATGTATGCCCTAGTTTGATCAATGTGAGAAACACTGCTGGTACTCAATGATGGTGGGATGGGTCTTCTTTCTCCGACATCTTTAGATTGCTTTAGAGTGCCCTGTCTCACTGGATCGTTTTTTATTTTATTTACAGCTAAGCCTGTATTTTCTTTTTGTGCGCTGCATAGATTTGCTGTGCTAGTCAACGCAGGAGCAGTATGCTACAATTGCACAAGCTCAGAGTGACATCACTAAATGTGATAACACAAACCTTCTGTCTTTATCTTCAGTGCAGTTCTCACCAGGGCGAACAGTGTGGCGTTAAAGGTAACAGTTCCATCACTGTTAAGAGGCATATTCATGGACACCAATCTCTGTAGAGACCAATCACATGATTAGAGAACTCGTGTTTAATTAAGAGGCAACAAAATACAGCTTCAGATTCTAAAATATTAAACCCATTTTTTAAATTCTTGAATGAACTGTAAATGCGTTCTGACATTTTGAAGCAGAAGAAAAGGAAAAGGCCTCACAGTTAAAAGATGGTTGGAAATGATAGCAGCAGTCATAGAGTGAATTTCCCACCTTGCAGGCGATGCGATGCGGACAGAACTTTCCAAAACCCAACGGGGGAGGTATTCTCCTCAGGAGAGTCACAACATCAAGATGCTTAATACGGCCCCTGAGGGACAGAATCAAAAGTACCTCAAAGACAAAGTTAAGAGGAGGGAGGGTAGCACAGCAGCATCCAGGGTGGTGGTGGGCGAACACCAGCATCATCTGCATTTCCCATGATCCACCAACCAGTTAATCCAACCTTCTGTTACAGCACATGACACTTACGTGGCCTCGGGATCATATTCTGCCCAGATTTTCTTGAATTCGTCCAGGTGCTGTGGGCCCAGGATGGACCAATCACGTGTCAGGTAGTCAAAGTTGTCCATGATGACGGCCACAAACAAGTTGATGATCTGTGAAGGACAGAGGCAGAAAATGAACCAAAGAGGCTGAGAGATACCCCACAGTTACACACATACATGTTTCACATGTTTCTTGTATGTTTAATGAAAGTGAAGGCATGTTTTCTTTTACCAGAAAGGCACAGAGCATGTAGAAACTCATGAAGTAGATGATGGCAAAGTTGGATCCACAGGTGTACTCCTCCATAGGCAGGTGATCTGACTTGGGGTCACACTTCTTCCCATACATGCACGCTAACATCACCTCATGCCACGCCTCCCCCGTAGCACACCTGAACAAGCGACGCATCAACAGGCATCCAGTTTGACATGTTCTATGTCGCCGTCACACTTCACTTAACAAATTGCTTTCACACCTGACTGGAGCAGACTTGATTCCCTCACCTTGAGTGGAAAGCTAATTTTACATCTAGTTGCCAGTCTATTAGCTATCTGTTGTCTCGGTGGACTGCTAAGAGTGCTATCAATCAATCTTCTTTCTACTTGACCACTTTCATAGCAGACTTTAAGTGTCTGTAAGACAATCTGAGCTTAAATTAAAAACAATTTAATGTCTTTTATAGAATCTGTGGTGCTGATGGACTGACCGACCTGAATAACAGCAAAACAGCCTGCGGGAAGGTCTGGAAGTTGTTGTTCCTGTTGATGTACGTTCCGTCAACCAACGCGATTTTACCAAATATCTAAATATAAAGAATTTCCTGTTAAACACCACCAAAATAAAGTTCACCTGACCTCTCTCAGCACAGAGGTGAGGCGTTAATGGCTGAACATTTGAAAGTACATTAACAAAAACCTGTGTGCGTACCTGCATTCCTACCACTGCGTATATAAAGAACAGCATGAGGATGAGGAGCGCCACATAAGGAAGAGCCTGCAACACAACACAACAACTAACGTGAGGACATGACAACAGCTGGAATCTAAAGTATACGGCGTCGACTCTGACCTGAAGGGATTTGATGAAGGTCCACAGCAGGTTCCGGATGCCCTCAGAGCGATTCAAAAGCTTCACCAGACGCATCACGCGAAAGAGTCGGAAGAAGGTGATCGACACACTCATGTTCTCAGAGGACTACACAGACAGACAGAGGACATTACTGGACCGGCCTTCTCCTAACTGAATGTTTGTAACAGTTTGAGCTACTCACAGCGATCTCCTGCATGGGATCCACTGCCTGCAGAAACAAAGGTGTGTTGGTACTGCTGCTGTCAGGGGTTTCAACAAACATGCTTTTATACGCGTGTCCTAAAAGTTCACATCAAGCCAAACACGTCCTGTTATTTCATGAGTAGCTCGAACAAGATATGAAACATGCAACTACAGGTACTCCTCAAGATACGAAAATCCGACTTACTGACATTCGTAGATACATGGATACTTTACCGTTTATCGCGGATGATAGAGCAAAGGGTAGCACTAGTGGTATTTGTAAAAAGCATAAGGCTAATGATAGTGGTAGTGGTGACAATCTCTCTAACGACAACTCTTCTTCTCACCGACAATAATAATGATAAAAAGAAACATCCTTTTAATTATCCCCTTGAGGAAATTACTTTTTCCTGCTCATTCTCTTCCTTTTCTCTAAAGGTAAGATACGTTATGATACTACAAAGGTATAACTCACCCTACATCATTAAGTGGCTCCAACAAAAAAAAATAGCTTATATTTTCCAATACCTACATTCATTTTGATGATTTACATTGCAGAAGTAAATTGTCAACATCAACAGCTGACTCTGGCTGTTTTTGTTGGATGTGCCTAAAAAAATTGGTCAAGAGTTTCCTTTTCCGAGTATTTTTTTGAAAACCAGCATATAATCGAGAACGAATTCACTCGAAACAACATAGGCCGAGGTATACCTGCATTTTATTTCATTTGTGTTCTTTTAATGTCCTGTTATTGTTTGTGGTAAATCTTAGTGAATAGTATTTTTGTATTTAGAGTAGTAAAGGTATTTAAATGATTACATTGACTAACGAACAATTCAGCTTACGAACAACCTCTCAGAACTGTGTTCACATGTTGAGGACTACCTGTAATTGATAGTGCAGAACAAAAGTTGGAAAGTATTAAATGTAAGCTAGGACTGCAGAAGCACAACGCCTTATGCAAACATGTCGTCAGGCTACTTTAGCTTTAGCATCACTATTTGAGCAAAATTGACTCTTGGTTTAGCCTCTGCTGAGGGATTTTAGATCATTCCAACCTTACATTGATTTTGGGAAAGCTGACCCTGGACAAGATTTAATTTTAAGTTCATATATGTTACATGCAGCACTTGAACGCCATGACAAAGTGAAGCAGGTGAATAATTACGGCGCAGCCGTGGAGACAGTAAAGTCCTCCAGAGGAGTCCAGTGCTGCCTGTGGGAGGAAACACACATTCAAGAGGTGATGTCAGAAAGGAGGTGTGTGTGTGTGTGTGTGTGTGTGTGTGTGTGAGAGAGAGAGAGAGAGAGAATTGCTCTACTCACATCAAGTTCGCTCAGCATCACGTCCACAACACTTCCAATAACGATGACGAAGTCAAAGACATTCCAGGGGTCTCCAAAGTAACCCTGTGAGGAAGAGGAGGAGGTAACGTATTTGAATTACGATCATGTGACCTGAAGGAGATCAGAGCAGAAGTCCTGTGTCTTGAGTGCCTTCCTGGTTTGAAAGGATTCCAAAGGATTCTGACTAACCTTGGCTTTGAAGGCCATGAGCTTGAGGATCATCTCTACGGTGAAGAGGACGGTGAAGATCACGTTCAGCATGTTGGAAAGGTCGGAGTCGTGATCGGATTTGCTGCAGTGCTGCAGGTTGAACACGTAACGTGTGTTACTGGTGTGTGTCACTGGTGTGTAACCACTAGTGTGTGTGTGTGTGTGTCACCAGTACCTGCATTCCCAAACACATGGTGTTGAGCATGATGAGCAGGAACATTAGGTACTCAAAGTAGCAGGAGGTGACGATGTACCACACCCGATACTGGTACGGGTTTTTGGGGATGTAACACCTCAGGGGTCGAGCTTTGAGAGCATACTGCACACACTGACGCTGGGGGGTGGTATCAATTAGGATATCAATTAGGATATCGATTAGATGATGGAGGCAACAAGAGACAACTTTGAACGAGACCTCTGCTCACCTGGTTTTTATCCAGCTCACAGTTTTTATACTCCTGCTCTCCTTGTTCCTGGAATGTGACGATGACGAAGCCAACGAATATATTCATCATGAAGAAGGCAATGAGGATGAGGTAGATGATGAAGAAGATTGAGATGGCCACTCGGTTGTTGTACACCGGACCTTGGTCTTCCAAGTTCGAATCGATGGCTTTGTAAAGTATCCTACAGGTACCAAAAAGGAACCCAAAAGTTAATGATGATTTCTACCCACTCTCTTGGAGACCATCCACTCTGATCACAGCTCACTTTGGCCATCCTTCAAAAGTGGAGATGGTGAAGAGAGCCAGCATTCCATTCAGGATGTTGTCAAAGTTTAGTTCAGAGTTGGTCCATTCCCTCTTACGGACCTCCATCTGGTGAAGTGCTTCCTCCTGGTACCTTATGTACCATCCTCTGAGACAAACAGGTGAGACGGCACACAATCACCTGAATGGTTAACGTTGCATTTGAGGCATTTGAGACCATCCACCCCAACCCTCCACCCCAATGAAAGTCCTTACTTGCATGTTTCCTCGGTTATCTTGTCAGAATCTGTGCAGGCGTAGAACTTTCCCTGAAACGGTAAAACAACGGTGGAACAGGTGACATACATGACCTCACCCAGTCCTCTGTTTTCCATAATTGATTTCTGCGTCTTCTCACTTTGAAAAGTTGGACTCCAATGCAGGCGAACATGAAGTCCAGCAGCATGGTGACCAAGACGATGTTCCCAATGGTCTTTACCGCAACAAACACACACTGGACCACGTGCTGCAAAGACGGATGATGAATCAGGACCAATGGAGAGGGATCATGTTAAAAAAGGTCACGTCATTTTCATGGACATATCTTACCTTCAAGCCCTTGGCCCTATTGATGGCCCTCAGGGGCCGGAGGACCCTCAACACCCTCAAAATCTTCACCACTGAGATAGCACTGGATCTTCACATACAAATGCATCATATTAATCACCATCATTTCATTATGTTTATGTTAGGTCACACATCTTTGTAATTTCAACGCCAGTGATAGTCTTCCCGGTCAGACCATTTTTACAGGAAATGGAATCACATAGGCCCCCTCCCTTTTTTTAAGTAGAACGACTGTGTGTTTAAGTTGAACAACTGTCTGTTTTACTTTGAATTAACTGACATTATTCATGATGAGAAGCTGGCGTTTCTGAATGGGGAGGCGTGGCATCACATGGCATTTGTTGAACTCTACTTACTCAATGCCCATTGAGAGGAGAGAGACGCTGACCACCAGCAGGTCCAAGATGTTGAAAGAATTCCGGCAGAAGGAGCCTTTGTGAAGAATGGCGCCATATGTGGTCATCTGGAAAATTAATGCTGATTATCCTCTGTGATGAAGATGTTACCAAAATCTAATTAATAACTACATTTATTAAGTATCCTGCCAAATAATTATCAGTAAACCAGTAAAAACAGAAGAGAAAACCACATAATTCCCCATATAGAACCTCGAGAGAGGCGATACCTCCAGACACCAAAAAAGATAGGGTAGATAATTTAATGTATTTCCCTCATATGTCATTGGTCTGGTCCAACTTTTAGGATAACTTTAGCTGTCCAACACCGCCCTGGATGAGATGTTTTCCTGGTGTCCCATAAGCTCTCCTCAGGTGAATCATCTAATAAAACCTCCTGGATTCATTGGAGACAAATAATTCCTACTGTGAATTTGACTTAGGACTAAATCACCAGTACAGACCATCTTTTGTGTTACTGTTAGTCCATAATAAGTAGTAAGGGACATCCAAGAGACATCCTATCCATTTTGGCAGGTAAAGAGTCACTCAAACCTACTACATTGAGCATAATTATCCAGTCTAAATTTGTGAAGTGTTACGCATTCAGAAGGCACTCAGTGGTATGTCTCATTACCTTGAGCACAATTTCTGCTGTGAACACTGAAGTGAAAACTATATCGGCGTAGGTCAACACCTGAAAAAGGTCACAACATCAGTGGTGTTACTGGTTTTAAAGTGATGCAAAGACTACTTATCAATCCTAACTGAAGACTGGCAGGCACTGGGTCACCTGGTTCCTGAAAGACATGGGGTCGATGGGATCCTCAGCAGCTAAAGAAATAGATGATAGGAGGATGAAGAGGAGGATGATGTTGGTGAAAGTAGTTGTATTGATAATGCGGTGGCAGAGCTTCCTGAACCTGAAAGGATAAAAAAAACACAAGTTCATTCTCTTAACACGAAATGAGCCCCGATTCCTGTGGCTTCAAATAAACTGACTTTTAAGGGTAGTCAATTTTTACTCTAGGAACTATTCTAGGAACAAAATCAGAGGAACCAGAGTGGAGACTGAGTTCTAACTGTGAAGGAGTTCTTGCTCCTCATGGTTTTCACAAGAACCTGTCTACATCCTAACAGATGGCCAGACATGGAGTGATTTCTTTTAGACTACATATCTACTACATGACTATGTCTCTGCTTATACACAATATACTGTATCTATGTATTGTTATCAACCACCAATCAGTCTTACTTGTTCTGTGGTCCAAAGATAAAAAATGAGCTGGCTTCTGGCATTGGCACCGCTTCCTCCTTCAGTTGCAGGTCAGCCATTGGACGAGGTCTGGGGCTTTCCGGGATCTCAGGGTCCTCCTCCTCATCATCACCTAGCCAATGGAAAATGAGGAAGAATTAGCAGATGTCCTTTTCCTTTGGAATAGCATCGTGACCAGTAGGCTAGGATACCAGGATTTACCAGGGAAGTCTGCTGGAGGGAAAGGATCCTTGATTTCATTGACGTTAGACTCAAACTCATCGATTTTTAGCTGCAGATTTATGGTTAAACAGACAAAGTGTTAAAACAGAGAGAAACTGTAGTTTATTTGTTTGATGAATGGATGCCTCACCTTGGCGGTCGTAGGAATGCCTTCTACCTTGGCTCTTTGCTCAGCTAACTTCTTTGCTAGGTTTGCTTTCTCCTCTGTTGCCTTGTCAGGCATGTTGGCCCTGAAAATCAGAAACGTTCACTTGAACAGTTGTTAGTTCTCAGTGTGATATACCCTAAGCTACCCTGAGCTGTACTCAAATTTCACCTGGTACTCTAACTATGACTGGTACTCCAACTACGTCTGGTACTCGGACTACATCTGGTATTCACACTCTTTGAGCTGACTGGAAACCTTGAATGACCTTTGAACCTACTAAATTTTTGCTAGAAAGTCTTTGTAGGTTCCAGATCGAGGTAGTCTCTGCTAGTCTGTCAGATTTAAAGAGACCTCTTGGATGAGAGATAAAACATTGTCAACCAACGTAAAGCGAGTCAGTTGAGTCTTCTTTGCCCTTCTTGATTTTTGCTGGAACATTTTCACGTAACCAACCTGAGTGCTTTCTTGCGTTTTTTCTCCTCAGCTTTCTCTTTTTGTGCCAAAGTCAGAGACTCCGCCTCTGCTAGGTTATCAACAGCAATGGCGAGGAAAACATTCAAAAGGATAACTTGATGGGGAAGTCAAAGAGAATGTGTGATTGTGATTTCAAGAAGCACACACATGCACAACCATTCTATAAGTATAAGGATACAGTTTCCACAAACAAAGAGGATGATGAAGTAAAGGCTGACTAGAATTCCAGGCATGACTGGTCCTCCGTGGGCCATGATGCCATCGTACATGACGGTGTTCCAGTCTTCACCTGTCAGAATCTGAAAGAGAATTTCTGATCATAACAATGATTTTTTCAGTTAGACATTAAGTATGACTGAATAATTAAATAAAGGGGAAAAAAGGACACACAATCCAATTGTCCCTTTTTCCTGATCGAGAAAACTCAATTGGCTTTTCAGACCTGTTTGCATCAGAAGTTATCACTACAAACAGGAATGCTGGAACCAATGAGAATTTTTTTTCGGCAAAATTTCAGGATCAATTGAAAACTGGTCGATTGGTTAATGCTGTGCTTCCTAACTGAAGCTCAACTTTAACCATTTTTAAACAAACCAGAATTAAATATTCAGGAGTGACATGAATGTCAGTTATCTTGATCTGAGCTCACATTTTTCTCGTCAGATTCCTTCGCGTTATCACCGTCTGACCTTTCCGTTTGATAACTTAACATTCCAATCTTCAGTCTGCTGTAATGTTAATGAACAGGGGGTGTGTCTCGTACCTGGAAGACGGTGATGAGGGCCTGTGGGAAACTATCAAAGGTGCTGCGAGGTTTCACCCTGTCTGGAAAGTTGAACTTCCCTCCAAATACCTGCATACCCAACAGGGAAAAGATGACAATGAAGAGGAAGAGGAGCAGCAACAAGCAGGCGATGGACCGCACAGAGTTCAAGAGGGAGGCCACCAGATTACTGAGAGATGTCCAGTATCTGGAGGGTAGAGCAGATTACCAAAGAGTAAAAATATTACTCTGGTAGCAAGAGAATCAATCAGTTACTGTATGGGTAATACTGGTGGTCCATGTGCTGCTCCCCTACTTGGTGACCTTGAGCAAGCGGAGGAGGCGGATGCAGCGTAACACAGAGATCCCCATGACGGACATGAAGCCCATGTGAACCATGATGAGCTCTATGATGCCAGTGGACACCACGAAGCAGTCAAAGCGGTTGAAGAGCGACATAAAGTAGGAGGGCAGGCCGAGGGCGTACATCTTCATGAACATCTCCAGGGCGAACATGGACAGCAAGAACTTGTTGGCATTGTCTGTCGACAGGGACGACAAAGTTATTCCTTCTTTTGGAGAGAAAATCAGGAAGAAGTTCTGTAGCATAGCATGAAACAAATAAACAATTATTAGTATTAAACTTCCAGTGGTTGACAGGTCCTGACCTTGCCAGTTTGTGAGTCTCTCCGTCTGCTTGTGGTGTTCTGTGGCGATGGCCAGCGTGTTGAGGAAGACGAGCATGATGACCCACCAGTAGAACAGCCTGGATTTCACGTACACTCTACATTTACGACGCAACCAACGATTCCACTTTCGCGCCATCTTACTGTATAGAAAAAAGAAATAAAAGACGTGGTCTATCTTTGTCCTCCTCAAGCCTCCTGTTTTTAGGAGGTATGAATCGTCACATAATGGTAATTTTAAAAAAAGAAATTTGGCACTTTTCCCTCTACTTAAGGAAGATGGACTGACTAGTAATAGACGATCAGCTGCATGGTATCCATTTTACCAACGCTTCCGGTTTCTGAACTTCCGTTTTCTGTGGTGAGCAGACCTGGTGACACACAGTCAAGTGGTTATTTGTGATCAGAGGCAGAGCGTCACATTTTCATCTGCCACATATTTGTAAATGAACGAACACTTAAATGGGTACAAAGCCACGCAAGTAGTTCATCTGTTCTCTTGACAAAGGATGTTTTTGTCGAGAGTCTAGACACTATTCTATCAGTAACATATCTTAGCATTTCTGACAGGAATCTATATTATTTTACTTCACTGTCATACCGTGTCTGTCCTGATCATTGTCCATGACCTCAGCCTGAGTGATCCATTCCATGTAACCTTTGAGATCTTCATCAAGCTGCTGGGTTTCTCTCAGCTTTTGAAACTCCCCTCTGGACTTGGCCTTCTCTCGTTCCTTAGTGAATTCGCTAGCGGGAGCAGAGAACACAACCACATAAACTAAAAAGGCAGACATCCAAGGATGACTCCGACTAAGGTGCAAGACATTACGGACAGGGAAACAGCTTCTGGGTGGGTCTACTTCTTACCCACTGAGGACGCCCAGAACCAGGTTGAGCACAAAGAAGGAGCCGACCAGGATGAGTGTAGTGAAGTAGATCCATGGCCACTCCATTCCTATGGCATCATTTACCTGTTAGTCAAACATATAAAAACTAGTCTGACTCGCATTTACACATGAAAGACTTTTGTTGTTCTGTTGGGAGTCGATATTAAGGTTGTTACAGGAGGTACATTTTGGTTCCTTTCTCTACACTGTCTTGTCTTCGGTGGCTATCTGGTTGTTTAACCTATGAACCAGCACTTTGCCAGATCTAAAAAAAAAAAACATTTTTATACCTAAATGAGACTGAACCTCACCCAATATAGGACATCTGTCCACCCCTGGGTGGTTATACATTGGTAGACAGTCAGCATAGAAAACCCCAGGTTGTCAAAGTGGGTGATTCCGTTATTTGGGCCTGGCCAACCATCTCGACACTCTGTACCATTGATGGTGCAGCGGCGACCATTCCCTGCTTGGGCGCATGGAGACGGCTTCTCGTTCTCCACCGTAGCAATGATGTCTGAATGTCACAGGAGGAAGATAAACAACAGTTAAAATGGTAAATAACTGTTAAAGGATGATGTTTCACAAAGCCACGCAATCACGTGGACATATTACTTTGAGATCAACATTCTGTTTTCCATTTCAATAACTTCGGAACACCAAGATTAACCAGGAAGGAGTTTGGCTCCCTTAATATCCAGGATATCCTTATCAATCCAAATACCTTTGGCAAATCTTTAAACTTTGCCAAAGGTATTTGATCAAAGTTTGCTGGGTATCGGCCCTCCTCTGTGTTGTGTTGGGTCAATTATGTGTTTCATAATTCTAAATCCTGCAGTATAAGACTTTGAATCGGTTGTGTTATTCGATTTAGATGAACTTATTTCTGCTCTTCTATTTCAGAGATACTCGCCCAAAGAATTTTGACTGATGTAAATAATTGTTTATTGGTTGAACAATAAACTAAATGTTCACTGAGCAGACTGACCAGATGAGAAATAGCATTGGTCCACCAATAAGAGCGGTGCACCTCTAATATTATTACTGCACATCAACCCTATTTTGCATACTGTACTTGTGCCAATGTAGTAGCAGGTCTTATGCATTTTGCACTTGAAGAGCTCCAAGGCCATGATGGAGTAAATGGTGACCATGAACAAGACCAGCAGAGTGATGTGAAAAAGAGGCAGCATGGACTTCAGGATGGAGTTCATCACCACCTGCAGGCCTGAGGATCAAAACAGGATGTCTCAAAAAGGAATCAATGCTGCTTCTTCAAATGAGCAACTGTTCCCCAACATTCCCCAACTGTTCTCCAGCTGTTTCCCAACTGTTCCCCAATGGAATAACAGGTCGGAATTGACATTGAATTACATCATTCATATCCCTAACAGTAGAGATTCTGACCAGTGGTCGATCTACTTACTGGGAACTCCAGAGACTAGCCTGAGTGGTCGGAGGACCCTGAATGCTCGCAGAGCTTTCATGTCAAAGCCACCTTTTTCTCCAACCGGAGCCTCGACTCCACTGATGTGGTTAATGGCATCCACAGCCACAGTGAACAGGCTGTAGAGATGGAGACAGAAAATTATGGGCTTGAACAAAGTCCCTTGTGTTCAAAGATAATTTTGAGTTTTTCCAAATTGATAGATTACATCTCCAAATTCGTATTTTAGTTCCTTCAATTTTTCAACCTGGCCCCTTGCAGATAGCTTGTTATATGTGCTGTATTAGCATTTATAAATATTAATAGTCAAATCAGGATGATTGTTATTTCAGCTTTCAGTGTCACCGTATTAAGCAGCAGCCTTCATTGTTAACTTTCCAGTTGTAGGTCTGCATTTGGGTCCATACCCCTTCCTCCGTGACAGTGGGCCGTGATTGGCTGGACTTTGGAAATGCCTGATTTAAATCATCATGTTAGCAATAAAAGCAAAGTTAACTTACCCAACAGACACACAAACAAAATCCAGAATGTTCCAACAGTTTCTTAAATATGCATCTGCATGGAATAGAAAACCGTAAGCGACGATCTTCAGGAAACATTCGATAGAGAAGATGATGAGGAAGATGTACTCCAGGCTTTCCTGTAAGATAGTTTGTAAAGAAACCTGAAGTCAATGGTTAGTGCTGTGCGTGTAACGTATGTGTAAATCCAGCTTTCCTCTGGTGAAACATGAGAAAAGCATGGCAGTGAAACAGTCCAGCTGTGTGTCCCAGATCTACACATGCAAAAATAAAGGATGACCATTTATATTGTAATATAGCACACTAGCGAAAACTTTCCATCCATCTGTCCATCCACCTTACGGGTCATGGGTTCTGCTGGAGTCTATCTCAGCTGGCCATAGGCAAAAGTCGGGGTACACCCTGGACACTTCGCCAGAGCATTGCGGACTAGCAAAGCCTGCCTAGTTTTTTATGCAATGTGGTCAGAGAGTGTACGGAAACAAAACTTACCATTTTTATTAGATAGCATCTGCAACGTATGCAACATCTGCAAGTCACACACCTTGCTTTGCACCACTTTACAACATTAAAAATACAAACACAGGAACAGGTCTCTTACTTTGCACTTAAAAAGAAAGTGTAATCCTCAACTGGGGCAGGTGCAAATGTAAAGAAACCTGGCTGTATAGTTGCAAAATATGACCACCAGGAGGCTCTAAAAATGAATGCCGCATCTATTTTGCCGAAATTCAAACAAGTTCAACTCTGACTTGGTTACACGTTTAGATCTGGCTTGAAATCCCAGTTATACCTGGTGTTGACATCATCATGTCTTCAGGTATTTTTAATGCTGATAGAGTGAGTTAATTCTTCTATTTGTGTCACACATTCTCACCACACTAATGTTGATGGCCTCTCCTGTTTCAGTAGAGGCATGCTGTCGAAGTATTTAACCACACGCTACCGGCACCAGGTTCTGTGTTGACGTGAACGGGCTCAGTATCATGTTTCATCCTTTTCTTGGGATGACAGTAAAATCGAATAATTCATTTGAATCAATTGTTTAGATCAGTACAATAAATAACTTCTTTCTCAAGCAAATCATTCTTGGATGACCTTGTCTTGTTCCATTATTAAAAATTCATCTGAGCTTATCCTCTCTTGTCACCTTTCTGTCATAGGTATCCAGCAGAGCCCAAAACAAATACATCAGTAGTCTTCCTGGTGAGAATGACTAAAACTCTTTACTTATACAGAGGAAGGAGGCAAGGATGCAACAACTATCATCATCTTTTCAGAAGAATATGGGGTTGACCCATTGAGAACACAACGCCAATGTGACACCTGGATTCAGCCGGTGCCGTAAGAACTTCAATATCCAAAATAATTTTTTTTAGGGCTGTGAACAAGTCTTGATTTTTATTGTTGGCAGTCGGATGACTCACTGATCACGTGGCTGCTGATTGGAGGACAGATTACAGCTGGATACATGTTAATGGATAATGGAATATCAACAGGGCAAAATGTGATCTGAAACCAGGTCAAGACCCAACGATCCAACCCATCTGTTCCCCATTCCTCCCAAAAGTTTACCAAACTCAACAAATGCCTGGCAGGCTGACCAATCAACCAACCAACTAACCAACTAACCAACCAACCAACCAACCAACCAACCAACCAACCAACCCACAAACCAACCAACAGCCACGGCTGAAAGCATATCTTCCCTGGCAGAGGTGGGTTCGGGGTGTACTACTAGCCAACTACCCAAAAACAGAAGCATGCTGACGCACCAGGTTGCTGTTGGTGTTGTTGCTGTCCTCCTCTGGCATGGGCAGGTACACGGCCAGCGCCACACAGTTGGCAAAGATGGCCAGAAGGATGATGATTTCAAAGGGTCTGAAGGTTGTTCATAGGAAGCTAAAGAGCAGACATCCCCTGTATCACCAAAATGAACTCCATATCTACAATTGTGCTACAAACCAACATAAGCATGTCATGATTCCTGGTTGGGGGCAGGACGGATCACGACATCCTTTTTCCAGCAGGATACTTCCATTCCACGATGCTAATGCAGGCCCGACGGAACGGGTTCTTCAGGGTCAGGAACAGGAGGGACCGTGCGGGTCTGGGGTTTCCTCCTGTCGCCATCAGCTTCTTCAGCTTCTCCTTTTGTTTCCTCTTCAGAGTTTCCTCATCCATGATGTAGGAGGACAATGGAGGGCTGCTGCTGTCGGCCATTGTGACTTTTAGATAGCGTTTGTTCACTTTGAATTATCCCAGAAGGTCTGTGGAAGTCAAAATGCTGCAGATCTGTGCACTCATCGGTAAGCCGTCTGTTCTTGTGTCAATCATCTCCCCTACTGTCTCTGACCCTTATCTGTGGAATGGCAGCTGTCCCCTCTCCTCATCAGGGATTGGTTTCCCGAACAGCTGTTTGGCCAAGAGAATAAATATAGACAATGAACATGGCTGACAAAAGTCACCCTGGGCTTTGACCTCGGTGGGCTCATGTAATCTGAAGGGGTAGCAGTGTGTGGCGTGGGGTGAAACAGCACCATTATTTCATATCTTTTAAACCAATCACAGTTCATCTCACATTCCCCATTGAGCCAGGTGAGTCTTGACTGAATTGTTGAGATGGTGTGGTCAGAGTATGGTGAGTATAAGTAGATAGTAATGAGTATTGAGTATCTGAGATGACTGTTGCATCTGTATACATTATTAACGGTTATATCTGCTTATATTTGTTTGTCTGTGTGTGAAAAAGTGAGGGCCAGAAGTGACGGGCCAACCAGGTGGCAGAAACATCGACCCTACAAATGTTGAGAGTTGCTCTATTTCCACCTTCGAAACCGTGAACTTGAAAGAACGTCATCAGAAGAGGAGCCGACTCCTTCAGGATGAGGTGAGGATACAAACAACCTGCTGCTGGCGGGGGGCTTCAAGTAAAATGGGGAAATAATAAGTTTACTGTTGGATTTAGCCCAGGAAGAGGAAACTGAGTGTTACAATGAGATCAGGGAAAAGAGCGGAACGAACACAACATGCAATATTTAATAAACTGATGAGCAAGCACGAAAGAAAACAGCACTATTTCTAGCTAACAGTGTTTCTGGGTAATGAGGAGCAGTTCTGGCTATCAGTCCAGTTTGGGCAAATTATTGAGATCATGATTGATGGATTGACTGATTGTTAGATAGACTATACTTTATTAATCCCAAAGGGAATTTCCATAAGATTACACAGCAGTCACACTAAACACAGCTAGCAGGTAGATACACAAGGAGAGAACGACTACAATACAGAATCATCATGAAGTGTTGGGTGGCGACGTGTTCAGGGCGTCAGAACAGGATGGTCGGCGATGACACTTTCGTATCCTGGAAGCCCAGTCAGATGCTGAGGTTGTTCTTCCAGTTCCTTAACGTACGTCACTGTCTGGAAAACACAAGAACCATGAGATGAAGATGTTCTCGTCTGAGGTCCAGCTGGAGGAAGACTTGAAGTCAAGATGTCCTCACAGATGAGATATGTTGTCTTGTTTCTTTCTACATCGGCCAGAGGGGCAATGTTTTCATTCTTTATACGACATGTAAATATTACAGATACATTCTTAAAATATTCTATTTTCGGGCTGCAATTTTTTATTTAGGATACAATAGAAAACAAATAAATAATCCTCAATAGTTGTACCTGATCTTTCATCCTAGATCCTGTATGCCTAGTAATACAACACACAGTTTGCTGTAGCAGTAGCAGCAGTATCAGTAGTAATAGCTGTAGTAATAGCTCGATTATGTCTGATGCGGTTTATACAGTATATCACTTATTCAGAATTAAATTAAATCGCCCAGTTTTTAGAACACAGTCATTGACTAGCCCCTCCCACTCACCTCTGTGTTACATCTGCAAGTAGCATTGCAGGCATATCCTGCAATGGCGATTGATACGCCCAACATTAAGAAATGCAAAACAGTCATCATGATTGAAAAGCCCTTCATCCGCGTCTGGAAAAACAACAGAAGAAGGTTCCATTAGGGCTTCGCTAATGCTCCTGGCACACACTGTGAAAATGAATGACACACCACACGTAGACGTGAAAGCACCACTGTTACCTACTGTAGTGGATGTGCAGTTACACTTTTTTCTAAGCAAACAGTAGTTTTACTGTACATGTTCCCCCCCTGGAGAATTCTTTATGGGTCTGTAAAGAACTTACTATATATAAATGGCAGTCATAGGCATCAGGGCAATATCCAAACATCTGAAAGGCTGCATCCATAATGTAGAGGATAATGGCACAGGTGGAAACAATGGCTGCCACGACACTGACACCCAGAGCGCCATTCACCTGAGAGAGACCACAGATGAAAGTGGCTAATAAGAAATCATTTGCTTATTCTTCAAAGCTAACAAGAGCCACCAGAGGATAGGATGGCCATTGTGGTGCCCCCCCCTCACCCCCACCATAGGGTCGTTTGGAGTTGCTCACCAGACAGCGGTTGAAGGATTTTCCGGCGGACACCGTCAGAGATCCAGCGATGATGTACTACAAGACAGAAGAATGGCTCATCAGTGTCTTTAATGTCAGCGCTGATAGACCAAACCATTGCTTGGTGGGGGCCACACTCATTTAAGTTGTCGACACCGTCATCCGATATGGGTTTCAGGACTGGGAACGGTCAGATGGCTCCATAGTGCCCCTACGGACACTAATCAGTTGGCGCACATCTTAAATTTTATCCTGTGCATTTAAGGTCTGTTTCAAAACAAATTCAAAGCACCAATGAAAACAGAAACGTCGACTCACGATCAGAGACCCCCAGACAAATATTCCACTGAAGA
Source organism: Antennarius striatus (assembly GCF_040054535.1). Classification (NCBI taxonomy): domain Eukaryota; kingdom Metazoa; phylum Chordata; class Actinopteri; order Lophiiformes; family Antennariidae; genus Antennarius; species Antennarius striatus. Next base: position 24,491,069 of record NC_090780.1, on the reverse strand, counting down.
CTCCCAGTGAGTCGGCATCGATGGTCATGGTGATCCCAAAGAGCAGCTGGAACAGACCGATCATGATCTGAATGCTCTGGAGACACAGACATATGGATAATAGAAGAAGAAGAGGAATATATATATATAACAACGATAAGGATCGTGGTGACGTCACATTTTGAAAAACTATTGTCAAAAGTTATTGAATTTTATTGATAAAATATGATGGAAATTTCATCTTTCAATAGAAAAGGTCATATTACATTTTCTTAATTACTTTGTGTTTTACTGTTGGGCATAATGTGAGTAATAAATACAATATAAATAAAAATAAATACATACATAAATGCATAAATAAGCAAACATCCCTCCCAATAAAATAATGTCATCAGAACCAGAACCACACACATTGTCTCTTGTTGATGAGTCTTTCTCTTGAACCTTCATGTTAATGTTCCTTTTAGTTATTTTGCATAGTTAATACATTTGAATTTGTCATTCTGATTGAACGAGATGAAGCTCTCAAAATGATCAGCAGATGATCATCAGATCACCTGAAGTGGACTTCAGTTTTCACGTAGTCATTTTAATCACGGCGAGAATCTAGAACACCATCATTAAATCATTCGCGTTTACAGACGACTGAGCAGATTAAAATAACACCGACCTAAGGAGCCCTAAATAAAACACTTTATTTTGAGACCCAGTCTCCTGGTCGTTTATCATCCGGAGCTGCCAACAGGCGTATCATCTTACCCCGAGAACCAGAGGCTGGCCCAGGCCAAACTTGCTGGTGCCCAAAGGGAGCTGGTGTTCCCCCCTCTGAGGTATTTGGTGCACATGGGTGACGACCACCAGCTTTTCTGTTGAAGTGGTTACAGGCATGATGACGGGAAAACGATTCTGTCCTGGTTTGAATCAGAGCTTCCTGCTCACCTATCTAAAGCCCAGCCCAGTTAATTATTGACGAGAGGAAAATAAATGGGGATGGAGCCTGGTCTGATCCTTGAACGGGAATATGGGCCAAGATGGGCAGGGTGTTGGTGCAATGAGGAACAACATTCCGCGAAAAACTGTTTGGATCATATAAAACATTGGTTCTTGTGACTGACCTATGATCATGTTGAAATAAATCATCTACTATGAAAAACAACCCTGAGTCAAACAGAGCAGAGGTGGTGTTGTTGATGGTGTAGTTGTTGGTGGAGATTTTGGAGGTGCTGGTGGTCTAGTTGGAGGGGCTGGTATTGTTTGTTGCGGTGTTGATGGTGGTGTTGGAGGTACTGGTGTAAGTATTGGTGCTGGTAGAGGTGTTGGTGGTGTAGATGCTGGGGTGGTGCAGGTGTTGGAGTTGGTGGTGTAGGTGGAGTTGAGGGTGGTGTTGGTGGTGTTGATGGTGTTGGTGGGGTTGATTGTGGTGTTGTTGGAGTTGATGGTTTGGAGATGTTTGTTTCCACAAACAACACACAACATTGGGGGGCGTGGCTTGGGTCAGGCTGACATGCAGCATTTATCAACCTCAGAGATACTTGGCCCTGCCCACCTGCAGACACCTGATGATAGCTCTGGTCACATGACTCTTCCCCTGTCTTAAAACCCAGCAAGACGTTCAGTAGCGCCACACTGAGGACATGAAGAGTCTTCGTCTCACTATCAGATGACACCCTCAACCCTCCCCACCCCCAGCCCTCCCCTTCTAGAACCTTTAAATAGACCCACCCGGTCCGGACTGCAGCTGCCTGACGGCGTCTGACCTCCGTGACCCTTTAAAGGTTGGTGCTAATGCCGGCGTTTTTAGACCGGTCTGCTCCAAAACCTGACTTTTAAACTTCCATCAAACTCTGACGTCGCAGCAGAAATCTTTCGACTGCGTCAAAGTTGGTGCCATTTATATTTCATGTGTGCAGACATTGCCCTCCCCAGGGCAGAAGTGTAACCCTAGTGCTTCCCTCTCCCTCTCTCCCCTGCCCTCTCTATCCACTCCTCCCTCACCCGGTCTCCCACGTTTTCTGTCCGTACCTCCTCCTGTAGCTTCATTCCTCCACCATGGCCGACAAAAGTCATTCGCTAACGAGAAAAAAAGAGAGAACAGAGGCCGTCGAAGAAAACAAGGATGCGAAACAAGTGAGGAATGAAGGAACAAATACCGGGGGCGAGGCGCCGGCGGACGGCGCAGACGGGGCGGCAGACGGAGCTCAAGGTGCAGACTTCCCTGTGGAGCCCATGGAGCTGCCTCCGTTTGAAATCATTGTTGGGTAGGTTCAGAGATAGTCACATGTGCTTCATTTAGAGGGTACCGCACCTGTGACCTACCCGAACAAGATCTACCCGTTGTGTCCCGGATCTGTAAGGTAGAACTGTCCCGACCTGTGCATCTAGTTCGCAGTGTAGGACGGAGATGTTTGACGTGTTCCTGTTTTGGCTACTTGAAAATTGCTGACTAAGTGGACTTGCTGACATGTTGGTAACCATACCCAGGATGAAGGCGTGGCCTCGCGGGCTGACAGTAATGATGTCATTAATGCTGCGGAGGGCCTACAGTGACATCATGTCAAGCATGAAATATGTTTTTACTCTACGCCTGTTTTTCTTCCTTCCTTCCTTCCTCTCCACCTGCTGAACCAGGTGGAGAGGAAGGAGATTAGTGGAGGATGAATGTTGAGGTCCTGGCCCGGTTTGTGATTGTGTGAAAGGTCATGAATGTCTCTTCTGTTGTGTTCAGGGACCGGATCGATCCGCTGTCGTTTAAGTTCCAGTTCAAGAATGTGGAGTACTCTTCAGGGCGTAACAAGACCTTTCTGTGCTACCTGATGGACAGAGTGGGTACCGCCGACGGGCTGCTGAGGGGTTACCTGGAGGATGAGCACGCTGGCCCCCACGCCGAGGAGGCCTTCTTCGGACAGTGCCTGCCTCAATACGACCCCGCTGCCAAATACACCATCACCTGGTAAGTCCAGTTGCAGGACTAGGTAGAAACCGGTGCAGGCGAACTACCTGAACTCCGTCCGTCCTCTCAGGTACGTGTCGTCCAGTCCCTGCTCCGCCTGCGCCGCAAAGATCACCGAGGTGTTGAAGGCCAAGAAGAACGTCAAGTTGAGTGTCTTCGCTGCTCGGCTGTTTGAGTGGGAGGACGAGGAGATCCAGGCCGGGCTGAAGGCCCTGCACGCTGCTGGTTGTAAGCTGAGGATCATGAAGCCCCTGGACTTCTCCTACACCTGGGACACGTTCGTGGAGAACGAGGATCAACCTCTGAACCTTTGGGAAGACTGCAAGGAAAACTACGAGTTCTACCAGGACAAGCTGGCCGACATCCTGCAGTGATCAGTGAGTGTTTACCGTCCGGCGTTCACGCCGTGTGTTACCTTCAACAGCCCGCCACCAGGGATTGATGCGGTAGTAATTTTAATTTGGAACCTTTACTCGCTTTTTGTTTCCATGGTTACCCTTCAATTAAAGTCTAAGTTTCGTCTGGAATCCAAAAATCGTACACAAGTCAATTATTCTAAAAGTATTCCATTACATCAGTAAACAACTGATTACTCCTGACAACTAGCCGATCAGCTACGAACCAAGCCTGCTGATTGGTTGACATCTTCTAGTGAAACTAAATATTGTGTTTGCACTTGGAAAATTTTGGAATAACATTACCTCCATCTCTCAGGGTTCCAGGAGTTTGACCTTCTGCTCCAGTCCAACGGAAATAGCCCCGCTGTTTAACCGGAGTCTTCATCGGCCACCACCGTCAGGTGGTTCATCTGAAGCAGAAAAAGATCTCAGACAAACTTTGTCTTAAAAAATCATTTCCTTAATTTGGTCCTTCATCGAGTTCCCTGGCATGTCGGGCCTGAAGTGACTGTCACTCAGCTGGTCAAACTAAACCAGCTCTGACTGGTTCGTCCACATCAAACCAGAATCGTCAGAGGAGCCTGAATAAAAGCCACAGTTAAATAAAGAGTTAAACTCTACATCTTAACATACATTTACAAATCTTGAGCTGCAGGAATACCTTTGACAGACAATGAATCCAATGACCACATCTGTGACTTAAACTCAAACCTCCCAGTCTCTGCATTTTGCACGTTTACATTGTGAAACTGTTTTTGTGAACTTACAAGTGTAAATCGGACTGAAATTTGCATTAAATAAGGAATATATTAATGCAGTTCCAGACTGGGATCCTTTTTTTATGCTTGAACCACTAACAACGTCAAAAAAGGCGGTGGGTGTGATTCCAATCCAGTCCAGCAGGGGGCAGCATGGAAACATTTTAACATGAAGGTCTGCTTCTGTAGAACTCACTTCAGATACCTGAGAAGCAAACACCTTCTTTACCTTTATTTAAACAGGAGCAGCAGCCAATCACGCGCTGACACTCAACGAACAACCCAAGTCAAGTCGACCATTTCTAGTCCCGGTTCAGCCGTTCGGTTCCGATGGCAGTGAAGAAAACAGCATTATGAGACAAACCTCGGATGGAATTAATATTTTACATGATGAAAAATATTTAAATTCTATCAAATGCAAATCAGAAATGGGTTATATTAATTTAAGTGTGTGTGTGTGTGTGTGTGTGTGTGTGTGTGTGTGTGTGTGTGTGTGCGCGCGCGAGACAAGAGACAATCACTTTGTGTTGTCCTGGCCATAGTAGTTGTTTATGTACAAGAAAAAGGCTGGCATGAAGTAGGGTTGGGTGATCTTTGACCTTTCAGCTCTACTTTCTTCCTCATGCTGTTCTGTGCCTCACATCCGTCACACATGATCAATTTCACCTTCAAACATCATGATCCAGGCCATAAATTCAATGCTCAGTTGTTCCCATCAGCTGGTAGAAGACGACATACCATCATCAGCCAATCGTCTTTCTGACATCCTTTGAGATGGGATTCTTTCCGGTGGTTTTAGCACTCTCACGCTGCTGCTTGGTTTGCCTCTACCTTCCATCACCACTGAAAGATTCATGAGCCCCGTCCGTTCATGGTCATCAGCCGCCACCACCATTGCTAGGCTATCTATCTAGTAGGACTGGTGGCCTTTGACCTCAAAGACTGTCTGACTCACAGTACATCACATATCAAATGAAACATGAAACATCTTATTATTAATAAGGAAATGTTAATAACAACCTGATATCTAAGAAATGTTCAAAACAACAGTACAACTAAAAAGTCCAGACTTTGTGGGATAAAACACGGACTAGATGGACTCTAGTCTGTTGGTTGCCTATTGGGTTGAATGTTCAGCAGGATTACACAAATACTACTGAAGTAGTTTGTACATAGAGCCTTAGAGGATTAGTGCTTGTGTTTGAGTGACAGAGGAGTAGGACTGGAGGAGGTATTCATACTTAGATATCAGTAATCTCCGGCTAGTACTTCTTGGCAACTGCTGCGATGGTTCCAATTAGAAGGAGTTATTTACTGTAAGCCTCCCAAAAATCTGGCGATACTTGCCAAGAGTTCATTCTCAGTTTTCACACCTGGGTCTGTTGTGGCACCTGTTTCTATCAGGTTTCTCAGGTATTAACCCCACCTCCCCAACAGTGTCGTTCTCGTAATCTTAGCGCATGTTTGAAAATGAAGGAAAGACAAGATCGCTCCGCAAAACGTGTGACCAAACTCTAGACGTGGTGTCATTGATCCACAATGTCCCACCAGTAATTGTCCCGGGGTGAAATCAAACGCGATGGTGATTGGTTTATTGATATTACAGCCAATGGGGTCAGAGTTAGAGATTCTGTTTCAAGCCTTTTGCTTTTGGTTCAACGTGAGCGCCACATTAGCAGACGCTAACGCGCTGCCTTCATCAGTCGTGTGTGAACGAACGACACACAACTTAGTGTGTCAGCTAAACAGTGACTGAGCCGGTCCCACTATTGTTCCAGTAAACTGACACTTTAATCAGTGTTCGTCGTCTCAGAATAGCCTCCATTGTGTTTTGGGGACTGGTTGAGTCGCTTTGGAGGAGGCCTTGTCAGCACGATGATGTAATGGTCAGACGTACGCGGCAAAGCGTTATGTTGTCTCGCGGAGCGTTGACTTTATTTGTTCGGTCAGACGCGTCTGTCATCAGTGGGTTTTTCTTCAATAGTGAAAAGGTCTGTGAGGTCCTACGAATGTACACAACCTGTGTTTCACCTCTGTGATGTGTTTGAGTCGGGAATGTTAAAATGTTTGCTGAAAGGAACATATTGAATGATTGTTTTAGTGATAGTTAAAGTTTCTTATGATGACTTAAGGAATAGGTACCCCTATCAAGGGCATCGACTGCTGTTTCCATGGCAATCAGCTTCTTCTGTTTGTAAAATGAACTAGAGGAGTTAGGAAACAGGTTTCTTTTTTTTTTTATAGATTCATTTGTTCGATTTAAAAATATTTTTAAACAAACAGATGCTTTCATACTCTGGTGCGCCGGCACTGTGCCCGGAGTGTCCCCCGCCTTTCGCCCACAAGTCCGCTGGGATAGGCTTCAGACCTACAAAAGTGGACATTTTTTTATTTAGATCCTGAGCAAAAAGCGAATAAATTCTTTTTGCAAAGAAAATCTGACGATACCTGGAGAAAGAGGCGGAGTCCAGCAGCAGGTGAAAGCAGGTGAACCCGGGTCAGCTGTGGGACGTTCAGAATGTTTTTTCTTCATTGTTCTTCTACTCCAAACTGTAAATCATCTCATGTTTTCTTTGCGCGACATGTAAGCTCCAGGGCCTGTTACATGAAGCGCGCTAAAACAACACCCGACTCCAGGTACCCAACAAACCAAACTGGTTCCTGCGCCGGTTCTGGTGAGGTCAGCAGAAGCTCATACACTCAGTCATTCAGAATAGAGAAAATTAATATATTGGGGATACCCACTGCCCTTAAATCCGTCTTATCTAACTAGCGAGCGCTAGCTCAGTATATTTGGATGTTTACGTCTGGTGATAGCTGCTTCTGTTTCTTCTTTCGTTGTTTTTTCAGACACTGCACTTTGGCTTTTTCAGGACAAAGCGGTTCCTGGTGTTGCGTTTGATGCTGCACATCATCATGGAGACATGAACCAATACCTGCCTTTACGTAGGTGAAAGTGATTTCATGTACTCTCTCTTTATATTAGCTTAATGTTTAGCAGCATTTCCCGCGTCAGGCTCCTAACTGATGGAAGCGTCACGTCATCGTTTCTCTGAATACGGATTGTCTGAGCAGGTAAACCTTGGACCTGTGGCCAGGACATTAACAAAAGACCAGGCTGTTTTGCTGTCAGACCCCCTTCTGATCCCCTCATAGGTCCAGCCCAACAGAGCGATGACGTGTTGTTGGTGGGAAAAGTTGGGCGCCACCCTGACTTCCAGTCTGAGCTGTCCTAATGAGGACTGATAGTGGACGATCCTGTGGACCAGTGGACCACTCCTTTATGACCCAACTATCTCTGACTGGAAGTCCTAACTGCTGGCGTTTACAGCCTTCCTGTCAACAGTCATGTGACTGCTACCTTTATAGGGGGAGGAGCTCCTCAAGGCCGAGTTTGACGGCCTCAGAGGAGTATGGAGAGTTGAACTCCTGCTATCGTGGCAAAGTAAGCATCAGGACACCTGCTAGCATATTAGCATACTGGGTGGTCTTGTTTCCCTTTAGCAAGGTTCATCTAAGCGCTACAGGTAGCCTCACAGGTAGCCTTACAGGTAGCCTTACAGGTAGCCTGACAGGTAGCCTCACAGGTAGCCTTACAGGTGTGTACCTGCAGCAGTTGCTCCCTGGTTCTTACCACCTGTCCTCTCAGGGTGCCTCAGTGTTCATTCATTCAAGCTTTGTGCTGCTTCAAACTGGAACAACGGACAGAATCCAAACCCTCGTCTCTTAATCATTTCAAATCTATGTTAACTACTGATGCTGACGCTGTCATTCTTTGTAGGTTATCTACATACTGAAAAAAAAAAGATTGATTGATCAATCTCAATTGATTTATGTTCGAGTATTGTTTTTATCTTTCCTTACCTGGTTTATCAGTTTTATTGCTTCTATTTTTAACTGTAACTGCGTGCATCGTTTTGCTGTTTCTTGACAAGGATGTCCTTGAAGAAGAGATACGTGAACTCTAAGCTATCAAAGGTATCAGGACTGACTTAACATCCCTCTAATAACAGGACAGAAATAAACATCATTAAATCCAGGATTAATGATTCACATGTTTGAAATAAGAGCAGCAGCCTCCGCTGACGTCACACTTCAGTAAACAAGTCCAGTAAGATAACTAATCTCAGAGGACAGAAATCAAACGAGGGTCACTGAGTTTCACTGAGCTCAGAGGGAATTACATAAACCGCTTCCTTGTTTCTCCATCACACCGCTCCTCCTCTGCGTTTGGTGAATGTAAATCGATTCAACGACAAGGTTGGGGAAAGTTTTGGAATTCCTTTGTGTTAAAAATACAGAAGCTGTAGATTAAAAACCACAGTTGAACAGTTCCGTTCATTTATACCCAACAATGCATGAATGTGAAGGTGATGGCAGACTTGAACAGGAAGAAACCTCAGGAAGGTCCAGGACTCAAGGTGGGCGGAGCCTTTGCTTGGACTGCTGGTGGAAGTGGAAGAATCACAACAACAATATCAGATACTAATTTATTTGTGGCGGCATAAATAATACTGATAACAATAAGCATAACAACAATAACAACACCCATAAGAACATAATTAATAAAAATTAAGCTTAGTGAAGGTTCCATGTTTGACTTATGCACCTTAAAGATCCATTTATCCAGTCACAACTATCATGTCCTGATGACCGATCACTTGCAATCTCTCCACAGTAACACATCGGTGGGCGCCGGCCAGGACCCTGGCAGCAGGTCCAATCACAGTCTACGGGTCCTGTCACTGTCATTGTACGTTTTGTTATTAGTTCTACAGGTAGTCTTCAACATACTGCACAAACATCCAACTTACAAACATTCGACTTGTGAACATTCGGAGATACGAACAAACCCCCGCCGCGATATCTGACTGCAGTTCCCCTTTCTGCCACATCTCTGTGGGGCAGCACTGCTGCGTTAATACAGCTCCAACATACATCTCCCCCTCTTGTTGTTATTTGCTGTTGTCTCTGTTAGCATCTCGGGCGTCAGGCTTCCTTCCGTGGATACTTTACTGTTTATCATAGATGATAAAATAAAGGCTAGTGAAGACAGTGGTAGTGGTGACGTCTCTGATGACTCTGATTCTGACCAACAATAACTCCGTCTCCTCTCCCTTTGCTCTGACACAGTTGTGTTCAACCGTTTTGGCGCCAAGGGCTGGTTGAATGTAAGACAAAAAAATTTTTCTTCACACAATGTCCTTTAAGTTTTGGCAGATAAATACAAAAACGCAAAGATTTTTTTTTTTTAAATTTATTTCAAATTATAAAAAAAACCCCAAAACAATAACAAACAATAATAAATACACCAGAATGGTGTGAACACTATCCGAAAAGGAATAGGAACAAGTGTAAACTTGTTAAACTCCTACCCCCTTATACACCAAAAAAAAAAAAACAACCTCATTACAAAATACTAGCTGATAATATTTACAGAAGTAAATCAATCATTTAAACTGCATAGTAATACAAATATTAAAATAAAAATTTAAAAAAAAAAGTAAAACAGAAGGAGAAAAGAAAAAAACAACAAACAAACAAACAAATAAAACAGTATAGTGATCAAATGAGGAACATAATCATTAAAGACAAAGAGTAGACCTTCAACTGAAAATGTCTTTTAACTGTTAATTGTGCTGCAACAACAGGCCTTCTTCTTTAAAATACCTCCCAAACATAATCTTTTTGTTTGACCTCTTAAACTGGTTGATGTTTGGACTGAGTTGAACCCCCACATTCAGTCTGTTCCACAGCTTCACTCCATGTACAGAGATACTCATGCTTTTCAGTGTTGTTTTAACTGGTCGTACTTTTAAGTTGAGCTCTCTTCTTAAGTTCTAATGCCCTTCTCTATCACTGAACATATTTTGGATGTTAAGTGGCAATGAATTGTTTCTTGTTCCGAACATTATTATTGCAGTTTTATATTCAACAAGGTCCATAAACTTCATGGCAAATGATTTTAGAAACAGTCTGTTGGTGTGCTCCAGATAGCCTACATTGTTAACTATTCTAATAGCTCTTTTTTGTAAAGTGCACAATGGTTTCAAGTTGCTTTTATAGGTGTTACCCCAAATCTCTGCACAATAATTTAGATAGGATAGTACAAAGACTTCCCAAAGACTTTTTTTCCTTTGTTTTGCTAGCTTGGGAAATTCAATATAGCAGTAATGTATTTTGTTTTACCCTAATCCTAACACTAAACCCAACCCAAACCCCTTTAAAGAAGGTGGTCGTGTGACTGGGGAAAGCATCTTGCATCAAGAGTGACTCAAAGACAGATATGGAATCTGGTAATATTCCAAAACTAGACATAGTTCAGAATCAGATGGTAAATATAACAGAAATAATAATAATATGGCCCAGTTCCGATTGACCGACGGACCGGTACCAGACCACTGCCCAGGGGTTGGAGTTTAAAGGTAAGTTACTTTATGGTACTCCAGTATTTTATTTAAATGTTTTTTCTATTTATTGTTATTGTTTCTGGTCGGTCTTAAGGACTAGAACTTCAGTATTTAGAATAGTAATGACATTTAAATGACCTCAAATGGAGATTAGAGATAGAAATTTAATAAATAATAGCTTACCGACTTATTCAACTTAGAAACAACCTCTAGGAGCCAACTGCGTTCAAAGGCTAAGGACTACCTGTAATTTTTGTTGCTAATATTAATCATAAAGTCAATGAATGTCTTTGTTTATTTGGTTTATTTGTGACGTCAGAGGGGATTTCATTACACGGGGTCCACTCTCACTCAAACTTTTGATGAAAGGTCACATGACCTAAGTTGAGGGGCAACCTGGACAAAATGGAGTCAAATTGGTTTCATGCAGCCTGAGGGCAGCTATCTTTGATGGTGTTCATGACTCCAGGCCCCATTGGAGCAATGGGTCCAATTGAGGGCCAAGAGGCTGGTTTCTAGGTCAACGTCTGCTTGTCTGACGCACCTTACTATAACATCTATATTAAGACATTTATTTACACTGTTAATTGTTAGTCCTCGGACAAAGAAGGCTTGTTTTTTCATGAGTCACCATAAACACCTTGAGCAGCAGATGAATATAGCAGCCAGTGTCTGAAAACACCTGTGAGATTTCCTGATTATCTTTGATTGGCTGATTGAGTCCTGGAATCTCCCTTCGGAATGTAGGAATCCATTCCAGAAGAGAAGTGGTCAGCGTGGTCGTTTCCCCCCAGTAATGTGACCCTCTGATATTTTTAACAGAACAGGGTTTGTGTTTTGAACATAGATGGAGGTGTAAGTGTTTGTGACTCGTACCTGCAGACAGGTGAGTGAAATGAAAGTACTGGAGGTTAATCAGTAACTATGGGGAAGGGCATAATGACTCCTTTGTGTTTATCTAGTGACAATGGGCTGAGATCACAGCGGAAAAAAACCCACCCCTCCCTCTGTTGTTTTGTTTCTGGCACAGATTGTGAGGTTTCCAGTAAGCTTCGTGTTGCTAGCATTCTGGCCCGGAGCCAACCATACCTGCTCGACAGGTATGTTGACATAATAGGAGGAGAGCACTGTCGCTCACACCTCACCTTGGTGTGTGTGTGCATGTGTGTGCATGTGTGTGTGTGTGTGTGTGGTTTGTTCAGGCATTAAATAATTAATAGTGGATGATTAATACGTTCTTGGCTGCTCAACAAAGAGGAGGGATGTTTGGGATGCTTTCGCTGCTGCACTCATTCAGTGTTTGATTGATTAGAAACATGACAGAGATGAGTTCCATCCGTGTCCAGGGTGTTACCGCTGACAGATGCAACCCCCTCCAGCGAGTTTTGAGGGGTGGGGGTTCAGGTCCTCCCTGAACAACTGTTTTCCAGGTCTTTTGTTCGGTTTGAGTTGGAGTTACTACTATTAGCATGAGGTGGTTCCTGCAGCCAATCAATTTGCAGGTATCATGTCCTCCAGGATGGCACCTCCATTAGGAAAAGGTTCGCTTTGCCTCCAGAAAATTGTGGACAAGGTTCCTGGAGAGTAGACCTAGACCCGAACCTCTGAGAGGAACAGAATGTTCTCCTCGAGATCCTTGGACAAACATCTCGTTACCCGTTGGGTAGTCCAGACTTGTTCTCATCCTTATCTCCATCTTTATCCAGATCCACACCAAATCCTACCGGGCTCTGTTCCATCATGGGAAACAGCGTCCCTGGTACCTAGTTCATTATTTCAGTTGAAATAATAAACAATCAATCTGATTGGTCAATGACAGAAAGCCCTCCCATCACATATGTCAGATTAAACAGCTGGGAAGGATAGGAAGTACATTTAAAGTGGAATATTTCCCAAACTTCTTCCCACTTTGAAAGATTAAGAGTGTGAAACTGGAGCAAAGCCCTGGCAGTTCCTTCATGAGTCACCATATACTCATAAAACTTTATAGATCAACTTTATTACCTTTACCAACAAAGGTTCTGGTATAATTTGCTTCAGTTGTTTGGTTGGTCCAAACTGGGTCAGGCCACAAAAGGTCAGGCCAGGTGAACTGATATATGACTGTCCGGGCCGGTCTTGTTAGTTTATGTGAGCGCTAATCCTCTGGAACCCGGTGTTGTCATGCATTTCAATGAAGCTGTGTTTTCAACCATGTGAATCAAATGATGACGATGGTTATGTGGTTGGCTACCGCTGCTGTCATGCTAACTGACATTTACCTGCAACCATAAGACTCTATTCACACGTTGACAAATTGTACTTTCATCGACTCTTGTTTCTGCCATGTCTGCCAAATTCCGGATGATTCAGACGAATATTTGCCCCAAACATCCGACCGTTCTGTCGGTCCGGATGTGTTAGGTTTCGTCGATGCAAACTGGATTGTTGCTCCGTTCAAAAGTGTCTGCTAGAAACTGTATGAGCTTATTCAGGTTTTACTTTCTGCTGGAACACAAACATAACCTTCCTGTTTACCCACAACCGTCATGCATTCAGAAGTGACAGCGGGGTTAAATGGAAGCAGGCATCGCTGCTGAAGCAAACACGCAACAGACGAACCATCCAGATGTTATCGTGCCAGGTTTATCTCCAACAGGACGGACCAGTTCGGGCTGACACCAGAGAGCTGTGTCAGACGGAGGTGTGAAAGCCACAAACCTCAAATTCACTGTGAAGCACAGGAAATCTAACAAAGCTTCATTGATTGTACGTCTGCAGGAAGATGCATTGTGTGGCGGCAGACAAGCGTTTAATCATTACGCTGTCACAAACCATAATGCACCTGCACAATCCGTCGACACGGATTGTATGTGGCTACTCAGGCATGTTGACTTCCACACTGCAGGCATGTCACACGGGTCATTAGGAACATCTAATGCAAGCGTTGCATGAAGCCCTCAGTTACCAGTGGTGCCAATTGCGTGATTTTGTGTCGTGTTGGCATCTTGTGAAACCATCGGGTGAACTGGTCTTGCAGGTTCTCAGGCTGGTTAAAACTGTCTTGTGGGTCCTGTGTGTTTGCTTTATCACAAAGATCATTCAGATGACCTCCCTTCTGTCCTTCCGCTGGTTCTCCATTCAAACCAGGCTACCTGTGAACCAAGATGTATGGTTATCAAACACTCACGGACAGGGTCTACAGGCCAAGTCTGGACCTTGAGAGGTTTCTCTCTGGATGCAGACCCAAAAGGATCATGCATGGCTAGTTATCAGCAACCGGCAAGACTTAACAAAAACAAAACTTTTAGAGCTCTTATATTGTGACAGGATGGCTCATCTGCGTTGACAACTAAAAAGATTGACGAGCAGGAATCTCTTTGACTAAGAGCGATTCCAACATTATTAACATCAATTAACGTTGTTAACCTTAGCATGCTTGTGGGTAAAAAGAAATGATGTAAGAATATTCTTGGCACAATAGAAGGATTGTAATGCCAGACAAGTAATGGATATCATTAGGTTAAGATGTTTGTTCTCTCGTCTTTCAGCACCATGAACGAAGTAAACGAAGAGAATCTGGTTTCACACAGGATGTGAACAAATGACAACTGGAAGTAAGACTAGATCATGGTGTGTAAATGAACCAGCCTGATCAGAATCATCTGCACCCATCATGAGATGATTGATATCTCCTGTACTGGTCCATCTATCTGGACTGGTGGTCCAGACCTGAACAACTAGTTCATGGACAAACCCTTTCGCGGCAGACCCTGATGCAGATCCAGACTCCAGTTTCTAGCATCCCTGAGGAGTCTCAGCATATCCCTCACAAAACCTTCTGGCTCTGATCCAGATGGTTCTGAGATGCTAGTACCTCATTTCTGGGTCTTTGGGGCTCAGAACCCTGAAGTCAATCTAGGCTTGAACAGAACCTTTTGGACTTGATTGCTGAAGTTAGTCTATAATTGTCAGTTCAGTGTTTGGAGTAGATGATAATGGATAATTTACACTTTAATTCCTTTTTTGTCTTCAAACACAAAAGGGTTTGATTGGTTTTAGTTGGGTGGTTATTGGTTTTCGTTTGATGGTGATTGGTTTTAGTTTGATAGTGATTGCATGACTTTTACTCCAGGAGATTCTGGACTATACTGGACCAGATCGTCCAGACCAATAAGAAGTCAGAGCACAAGCTTCAAAAAAAAATTCTAACTTTATTTCTATAAAAATAAGGTGCTGATAATTAAGTGACGTCATCAGGGATTGACACAAAGATCTATCAGCGACAGAGGCTATTCACAGAAACAACAGATTTGTGATCAATACAAACTTTACAGGTGATGATCATGTGATAGTAAATATAAACACACTTTATAATAAGTGATACCGATTACCATGTAGTGCACATTGTTACAGAATAATGTGAAGACATTTCATCTGTTCTGTCAGGCTAGGTTGGCAAAAAGCCTTCAGCCTTTATGACCATCGTAGAAAAGCAAGAAAACAATACGATAAAAATATAATAATAACAATAATAATATAAAATACATAGTCAATGCCCAAACACCCAAACACAGTCCAGAGAGAGCGACGAGGCATCAGGTGAAATGACTTCCAGTCATCCTTCAGCATAAAAACATTAATATCGGTTCATAAAACCTACTAGAGCCAAAAACACTGGCTTACATTTTCTGCAACACCTTCCCGGGGGGAGGAAGTTAGTGTCTTAAATTCGCGGCGGATGGATTGCTCGGGTATATCTAGTTCCCAATCAGCTGTTCTTCAGTGCCTTGCTTTCTACCCGCGGATCGATCACGCGCCGATCCCGATCTCCTCCACCTTCCAGCCGCTTGAGTTCTTCCCAAATTTGTACACCAGCCTCCGGCCGTCGACTCGCTCCAGGATTTCCCGCTTGTAATAGTACCTGAGGGAGGAGGAAGGGCAGTCAGGGTTAATACACTCCTCTTCATCACCTCCCGTCTTCATCATCATCAATGTCAATGTGAACAGCAGAGGAACGTGGACTGAATGTGGTTGGACACCCTCTTCTTCCTCATCCCTACTCTCATAGCGACCAATAGGAGCAGAGATCTGGAATCTAGTCTGGTATTAGAGCAATGTCATCACTTTTTCTTTCTTGTACGGTTTTCTGATGAGTCAGTTCTAGTTTTGGTTGCCAGCTTTTCTTCCTCACATCTTGTACTCTACCAGAACTCTTTACTCAGTTACTTTGGACCTTCGCCAGCCTTCTGTGGCTTTTATTTTCATCTACTTCCTGTTGGGACATCTTCTAGTTTCCCCCCCTTAATGTTTTGACTTCATCTCCGATCTTCCTGTTCTTTGTCTTCCCTGTTCTTGTGGTATGGGATCAGTTCTATAAACTGGTTTTGGCGAACTCACCTCATGGCGCGGCTCAGTTTCTCGTACGTCATGCTGCTGTTCTTCTTCTTCTGGCCCCACATCTGAGCCACAGCTTCAGACTTGAGGAACTTAAAGACGCCTTCACGGCGGTCCTCCCACTTCATCAGGCCTTGGTTCCTCTCTGGGTGGATGAGGATGTCCCGGATGAACTCCCATAAGTGGGTTCCACGAGGAGCTGCAAACAATGGAGCACAATGAGTTAAATGTGTGCAAACAGACACAAAAGTAGAATCGTTTCAGCAGCATTCAGGTCTAGTCTTCTACTCGATGATGCTGACGTCTCTCACCATGTTTGCTTTTCTTGGAGCTGGAGTAAAAGCTGCTGTGTTCTCGGGTGAGTTTGGGAGGTCGCCCTCGGGGTCGCTTCAGTCGGCAATCGCCTTTCTCTGTTTTGATGTGAACTTCTGTTGAGAACACAGGTAAGGGTCAGACCTGCTCCAAAGTTCTCTGAAGAGTCACTTGGACGAAAAAGGACTCAAACTCACTTGTAACCAGAGGGTCCGCGAACTCTGGGTCGGACTCGCTGCTGCCCGACTCTGGCGAACCGAGGCTGGAGAAGCCGAACATCCCGCCTGAAAGATTCACAAATCGTAAGAAACTGGAACACGGAAGCGTCAGATGTGGCAAACGTGAGGCTGAAACTCTTACTGTTGCAGGAGGAGCTGTACTCGCTATCGGACTGGTTATCGGAGAGGTACTCGGCGTCCCTCAGGGGTGTCATGGGTCCCATGGTCAAACTGGTCAGATCGTAATCGTCCCTGTAGTCGAACTCTCTCTTGGGGATTTCTTCTTCAGCTCCTGCTGGGAGGACCCAAAGTCAGCCAATGGTTTCTCATTACTTCTACGCGGGTAGCTCAAATCGATGGACCCCTACCTTGGCCAATTCGGATGGTGCTGAGCAAAGGGTAGTTTAGGTTGTCCAGGAAGTTGTCCAGAAGCAAGCATGTCTCATTCAGTTCTGGTCCTGACAGGCTCTGCAAGTCTAGGAAGTCAAAAGAAGAGAAACTTTAGTCTGCTCCTTCACGCCAGATCCAATCTCAATATATGATGGATCTAGTTCTACCATATTTGGTCTTGTGTTCCTGCAGATTCTGGTGGAGCTGAGGGCCGAGCTGAGGGCCAAAGATACCGATCAACTGGTCCCGGTTCATCTGGCAGAGGGCGGGACCGTCCATGCTGCAACACGCCAGACTTAAGGTACTGGCGTCGAACTTGGTGCTTTCGACGTGGTCGCTGATCCACTGAAGGACGTTTTCTGTGGTCCAATACTGAGGGTTGATGTGACCGTACCACTGACCTGCACACAGACGGACCAATCACGTCACAAGCTGCAGGACGCATGGTACGTTCAAGGACAGTGGGGATCTTTAGGATGAACATTTTGGACATTGTTTGATTATTGATTATACGAATCTATGTTTGTTTGTTAGCAAAGTTAAAAACATTTTCATGCACATTCTTGACAGATTGCACAAATTTATAATAATACACATTTAAGAAATACATTTTCTAACATTCTTGGATTCAGTATTTTCATTTGTACTATTGTTTTAAACTTTTCTACATTTCCACTGCTGCGTTGCTTCCAGTAAACCGTTACAATGTGGGCGGTTTTATTATGGTTTTATTGGGGTGAGTTAATAATTTTTCCACCAGTTGATTTGGAGGAGCGACAGGAACGGCTTCTCCCAGTCGGTCTATAACATATAATAATGAGGGTGTTTAGTTTGCATGTCTGAGCTCAGAGAAACAAAGGCTGCACCTCGGCGTTGGCAGCATTCCTCCGTGGCGGTTTTGCTAAGTTAAACATTGGCTGCCTGATAAATGATTGAGCTAACAGGCGCTAAACTAGGTCACAGCGGCGTGAACGGCTCCACGGGCTGAAGCCATGTTTACTGTGGGATTAGTCTTCATGTGAAACCCCGTCCCCAACCAGGCAGTAATGGTTAACAGCTAGAACTTTGGGGAGGTTTGGGTGTGTGTGGGTAGGGGGGGTTTGGTCTTACCGCTGACGCTGCAGCTGAAGCCCGTACCTCCAGGTTGGTGGCTGCTGATGCTGGGCGGCAAACCAGAGGGCTGGAGTGGGATGTCGGGGACGCCGGTGGGATACATGGCGAGGTTGGCATGAGTCAGCACGTTGCTGAGGCACAGTGATGCCATGGAGACGCTGAGGAGGAGAGAAGACGTCGGTTGAAACACCAGCTCACCTCACGAGACGATCACACCTGATAGCGAACCCCTTTTTTACCTGAAGACGGACCCAACGAAACGTGCCGGATTAATCCGCAAACCGAGGTACCCTTGAACAATCTGGGCTCCGAAACAAAAATACACCTGCTGCTCCGCGCCGGGTCCTCGGTGTCTTTATACACCTGCAGGGACCGGAGGATGGGCTCAGGTAATGCAGGGGAATTCCACTTGAGTCTGGCCACACCTCTTCCTCCTCCTCCTCTTTCCTGAGAACTCGATCAACAAAACAAACCTGCCCTGCTATTCTCTCCAAACCCTTTTTTTGTCTGGCTCGCATTAACCCGGTGCGAAGGAAAGTATGGAAACATGATCGATCAGAGATCGGTTCTGGAAGTAGAACCAGGTCTATCAAGTTCATAAAACCAAGAGAGGTTTCAGAGATTCTCTTCTCAACACTCTACCCGTCCACCGAGGCCCCAAAACGGACCCACGAATTAAACCAAACCTGATCCAGAACCTATCAAACAGCATCACACAAGACCTCCAGCAGATCTGGATCCACATGTTCTCGCGGACGTTCCTCTAAAGTGGCATCAGAACCGAGGAACCCGGCCAACTCAGGTTCGTTTTAGTACTGCAGCCCTGGATGGAGACAATTCAAGTGAAAGCTGGTTGATCCGGATTTTCATTTGGATCTGAACCAACACACACACACACACACACACACACACACACACACACACACACACACACACACACACACACACAAAGGGATTAGATCTATTCGGAGAAGTTAAAGTTGGGTCAACCTCCCTCATTGTTGAAGACGGGTTCAGATTAAATCTGATTCTGGTCCAGCTGATCTTCATGAGTTCAAATCCATCAGAAAAACATCAACAAATAAAAGTCGTCCTGATTCAAGCGTTTTAATCGGGGAGTTTCTTCCAAATTATTTCATAATTATATTTACTTCGTTTATCCAGCAGCTGGTTTAAGTTTTTAAACATGACATCACAAATTCATGACATCACCCACTATAACATCCCGCATTTATGACATCATGTTTATGGCATCACACGTTTTGTGAGTGTACACTTAAAACCCAACAGTTTCTCTGTTCAACACAACCTGATCCAGAATTTGATTCCGGTTCCAGAATCAAATTCTGAATCCAGATTTGAATTTTGGATCACGAACCCAACAAACCAGCCTCACGATGAGAAATAAAATAGCTGTGTCGCTTTATCTGGATCTCATGGGGTCTGGCTTGTCCCGAGACCCCCGACACCAGCCGGAACATTCATTTAATTAAAACTCAAAAAAAAAAAAAAAAAAGTCAACAGATTTCTGTCGTGACATTTCCATGACACTGTCATCAGGGGGAGGGGGAGGGTGATGGGGGAGTTGGGGGGGTGGCAGTCAGTTGGGATTCTAAAAATAGCCACACGGTGACAGCAATTACATGACGTCCTGTCAGCCAGCAGCCGCACCTGACGCCGCTTCTCATTGGCTGGTTGGACTTTAATACGGTGAATCATCTCTGGAAGGAGGCGGAACCACAACAACGCAAAGGGCAAAGGTCAGGAAGGTCTGCTGATACCAGCAGGTGTCATGTGACGCCCTGGGGGGGGCTGCCTCCTGCAGCGGCTCTCTGCTGTTACCTGGCGATCACCTGCTGGCATTACGGCCCGTTGAAGACCATCAACAGGTCCAGGATCTCAGTCCTAAGCTGGGAAATGACATTACCCAGCATGCATTGCACTTGACTCCTTAAAAAAAAAAGTGTATTCCTGCACACCCACATCCTGTGTCCCCATGACGCTACAAGGTTCTAAGCCTGCCCCGTTTCAGGACTGGGTCTGTCTCCAGAAGGGGGCTCTTGGTGAGGTGGTCCAGCTCGGTTGTGACTGGTCTCACCTCAAGTGGAACCAGCTGAGAGCTCTGGGGGCATTGGGACCTCACTGGTAACGC
This sequence comes from Antennarius striatus, assembly GCF_040054535.1. NCBI lineage: Eukaryota > Metazoa > Chordata > Actinopteri > Lophiiformes > Antennariidae > Antennarius > Antennarius striatus. The sequence continues at coordinate 24,471,013 of NC_090780.1, read as the reverse complement.
CTCCAGGTGGAAGTGGAACCTGTCTTTGTGGGGGAACGCCGGGAATACCCGACCGTTCCGCCAAGACCACGAACCAGACGGACGTGTTCCACCCCCTCATAGGGGGTTATGGGGAGTTTTACAGGGTGGTTGTAGAAGCAGACGGCCTTCAACTCTCGCTGTCAGGTGGGCGAGTCCAATGCGATCCAGCCATTGAGAAGACGCCGGGCTGCGCGAGTGTTTCTTCCAGAGTTTCACAACACTGCCCACGCCCTGTTTCCACGGCGTGTGGAAGGAGAAGGAATGCGGCCCCGCAGGTTTGCGCTCGGTGATGAGGCGCTGGCGTTGGCGACCCGCGGGCGAACGGGCCGAGCGTTTCATCATCTCTCCACCCTTCATTACGCCTCTACACCTGGAGGTTGCTCAACGGCGGGGCTTTCCACCGTTACTCTGAAAGACGTGAGGAGTGAGCCGCCGCTGTCAAACAAAGCTGACAGGAATTCAAACAGGGGAACGAGTCTGCGGCGCCCCCGCGCATCTCGTTCAGGGGCCGGTGGGTTACGTCACAGGAAACTGTTGTTGACAGCAGGAGGCGGGGCTTCTAACGTAAACAACATTAATCATGACAGGAGGCGGGGCCACAATCTTCTAATCATGTAAACAACATTAAGTACCACAGGAGGCGGAGCCACGATCTTCTAATATTGCAAACAATATAAAATACTACAGAAGGCGGGGCTACAATCTTCTAATGTGCTAAATAATACAAAGTGCCACAGAAGGCGGAGCTACAATCTTCTAAAATAGTTAACAACAGGAGGCGGAGCTACAAACTTGTATTATTGTTATTATTTAGTAAATTATATGTTGACAGCAGAAACACCGACACACAGAAGTTGATGTTTAAAAGTTAAAAGAAAGGAAAGTAAATGAATTTGTTTTCTCATTTTCTCTATGTGGGTCTCTTTCAACTAATAAACAGACCCAAAAAAGTCAATATAATAAAACAGAATATTTAAGAACCTGTTTAGCTGTGTTTGGTGGGACTCGACCGGAAGAAGCGTTTGTGTGGGCTGATTGTTTGTCTCCCTCTAGTGGTCTGTCAACAAACTGCTGGGGCTTCTTTGTCGTGTGTGTGGACGGTGATTTCTCAGCAGAACAATAATTGATAAATAATAAGCGAAATAAATGTTCATTTATATACAGAAGGGATGTCTGAAGTGGTTGCAGATCTTTATTTTAAATTAAAACTTGTTTGTTTGTTTTTATATGTCTTTGAACAGGGAGCTCATACAGTAGATGAAACCGATCATTGGAGCAGTTCCACCCTCTGACCGCAGGGGGCGGTGTGGTGCCGATGAACTTTTGGATGGATTACAGTTCATGTGTTTTTGTATTTAATTGTCATATTTTGGCAAAATTAAGTGTACAAACTCTATCTATCTCACTTCAGGTTTGTATCGGTGTTCAGGTTTTAATTTAAGTGTTTCCGTTTAATCCGTTTAGATTTTTCTGTTCACTATTCTTATTTCTGTTTTTAATGTCATCCAGGTCAGGGGCGCCTAAATGTAAACATTTATTGTCTTCCATAAAGTTGTGTTTTAAATCAACGGGACAGAACCAAGATGAAGGTTCAGGCATTTTTAAATGAAGCAGACGTTAGTCCAGTTAAATAGTGTTAAATAGTTCAGGCAGTAAAAGACGGTTTTGTGTGAAGCGTGAATTGTTCTTGAGGTCGTCCTCGTCCTCTCACCAGAGCAGCACGGCGGCGCAGCGGTAACGCTGTCGCCTCACAGCCAGGAGGTCTGGGGTTCAAACCCCACTGAGGGCCTCTCTGTGAGGAGTTTGCATGTTCTCCACGTGTCTGGTGGCTCCAAAAACATGCGCATAGTTCAAGTTAAAATGATGAAAGAGGGTGATTAGACCCACCCATGGGGGCGTTGTAGTGGGGAATTGGTTCTAAACCCAGTTACAGAAACATTTTTGGTGTTTCCTCCACCTGTGAACCCCATAAATACAAGTTCCAAACCAAATTTCAGCAGCTGAAGGTTTAGCTCAGAGAGATGAGCGGAGGTCCCAGACCTGAGGTTGTGGGTTCAAATCCCACCCTTCTCACTGTTTTTCAGACTGTTACCTGAATGACGAAGACAAATACGCCCGGAGAAAAGGTGTGAGTGTGAAGGAATCGGTAGCGTGGTGGGTTAGCCCGTAACCATTTGAGCCCTCGGTGTCATATTCATGTCCCGACCCAGCGCTGCAGGTTCTGGATCAAACTGTGTCTCGCAGTAACGAGGCCCGGGGGGGGCCGTGTCCCCTCCGCGTTGTTGGAGCTATAGAGACAGGGGGTTATGCAGCCCTGAACCAGAAACGGCTGACATTTTACTGCTTTTGTTAACTGGAGGATTGTTTTATGTGGTAATGAGGAATTGCTGCCGCCAGGCGAAGAACGTTTCGTGTTGAAGTTTGTAGGTAACAACAGCAAAACAAATTGGACCAAGTTTTTGGGAAGAAGCTTTAACGTGATAAATATCAATCAACCATCAACTTTTATTTATATATAGCGCTTAATCACATCTGAAGACTTTTCTAAGTGCTTTACAGATAGAAAGCCATTCTAGTAGACTGAACAGGACGGAGACACTATTTATAAAATAGGTAAGAACCTCTCTGGGATCTTCACAGAGAAAAAGGCCATGGACATGAACTTCCTGTTGGACATGAACTTCCTGTTGGACATGAACTTCCTGTTGGAGTGACCGACCCTTCTGTCGGGTCCAGGAGGCTTGTAGACTGTTTGCAGCTCTCATCAACTTCCCTGTGAAAACCACAACGCAAACTAGTTAAGGAACCCAACTAAGTGAAACAGGGGGCCTTAGTCTGGGGACCACTGCTCCACCAGTTCCAGGATGTCTGTGTAGGTTCTCAGTTGTCCAGGTCATGGTTATCCAAAGCTGTTTGAGTCAATCCACTGGATGTTAAGAAAGTTCTGGAAGACGTTTTGTCTCTCGTCCAAGAGACTTCTTCAGTCCTGGACTTTCTAGACGTCCAGTGGATTGACTCAAACAGCTTTGGACACTTCCAGGACGGATCGCTGTTACGACCCGGCTCGTTACAAAGAGTTGTAACAAGGACAAACCGACGTTAAAGGGTTAACGTAAAAATATTTAATAAACCAAAGATTACTTTAAATCCCTGGACGGGGTAAAAGTTTTCTAAATTAACAAAAGGGCCAAAGGACGCTGCTCAAACACAGGAACAGAACCAAAAGAGGAGCGCTGGATTCCTCTGGAGATCAAACAACACCCACAAAGTAATCTGATTACAGTTGTACAAAAAAAAGTGGTGAGCAGCCCCCCCACTCCTAACGCTAACACAATCCACAGACTAACTCTTCACAATGTGCTCACAAGTTTGGTTCAAACGAGGCAGACCCCCCCCCAATCTGAACAGCTGAAGACTATTTCAGAGCTCCCGCTCTGATTGAGGATCTGCACCAATCAGGAGCCATGGATGGAACAGGTGGAGTGGGCGGAG